>NC_045129.1:8453092-8753092 GCF_007655135.1 Punica granatum
GTTGTTGTGAAAAAAGAGTGGTATAAATAAACCCACCCTTTAGGCTTTAACTTTGTATAAATTATTTTGTTTCGTTGTTTGTAAAATTAAATTAAAGTAGAATTTTAAAATCGTACTTTGAAACCGAACAGGCCTTTAATATTCTCAAACTAAATCGTACATGAACATGATATATTTATATTAACAAATCACGATAATAAGAAAAATATTACTGCACCGTAGCGATGCCACCTGATCTTAAATACGATAGAAGTTCCTCATTCATAAAGGGCGTATGAATTATTTCCTATAGGATCTGAAATCAACCCATTTTTTTAATATGTATTAAAAACTTATCATGTCCATATGCTAATTCGTTATGGGACTGAGACACGGTCGGATTTTAATGCCGACTTCTTTTCATTCGTTCGGATACGTTCCGGTGGGTATACTTCTGTCTTTGATGGGACAATAAAATACTAGGTGACTAGGACAAACCTTGAAGATGTATGTTCATGTCTTAAAGTAAGGTAGTTAACTGCATTGAGTAGCCGACGATTTTGTCTCAAGTTTGAAGACATTTTCAGCGGAGAGTGATTGACTTTTCTTTTAATTTTTCAAAGCATAGTTAATGAGAAGCATTTACTCTTAATTTTGGTCCTTATCCTAGGGCTATATTTTTTATTCAATTTCTTACCATAATTATTATTGTTTTCTGTGGATGGTAGACCGCAAAATGGGAAGCATGCGGAAATATCATAATTGACACCAAAGTGGAAGGAAGGGAATGATTTCAATCACTGGTCACTGTAGATTGGACCAAACAAGGTAAATGAAAAGGTCACAATTTAAAATTTTTTACCATTTCTTTCTCGGACAACAATCCCTTGGCCTTCTTTGAGGATAAATCATGTGATGATCTCATGGCCCAAAAGACCCAAGGGACCATCCGGCAAGGGAAGGGAGAAATTTTCTTTCTTTTTCTAGTCATGATTACCATATGAAATTATATGCGCAGTAATTTCATCACTAAGGGTAATTATTATATCTGAATCCCAAGGCGATCCTTAACCAAATTCGAGCAATATTTACATATATAAGGAAATTAGCAGGATTTTTTTATTCGACCGAAATCATTAATTATAATAATCTTTCCATCGAGAAATTCCTTTTCCTAAAAATAATTTCAGTTCCCCTTTTCTAAGTAGAGGAAGCGTATAATGTGTCGTATAATTGAATTATTCAGTCGATGGAAAACAGAAAACATGTTTGAAAATAATAGATGAAGCTTTACCTCCGTAGTTTTCAATCTTTTTATTAGATGAGGAAAACGGAAAAGAGAAAACTAGGAACAATGAGAACAGATTTTTGGTTGGGCCAGAGAAAAGAAGGGCTATAGAACTCTTACCGGGGCTGAAATTATCGGTAGCTGCGGACAGCTCTGCCAGGTCGAAATTCCGCCAGGAGGGCTTCTTCGGCACCGGCAGGGCCCCGCAGTCGATCCCGTCCTCGGCGCTCCAGTTCCTCGCCAGCTTCTTCTTCGTGCCCTTCCTTGAGCCGCCCTCGAGGCTCCCCAGGAAGGCAATGGTCGAGAATTTACGGGAGGACTTCTTCTTCAGCAAGTCGATCACGCTCCGCCAGTGCCGCTGGGGCTGAGCAGCAGGGTTTCTGATCGGGGCACCATTCGGAGAGTCGATGATTTTCTCAGTCAAGCGCGAAAAGCTGAAGCTGCTGCTGCTACTGCTGCTTTGGTCGGAGTCGGAGCTGAGAATCGGAACATCCAGGACTCCTCTCGGGGAGTACGATTCATCCTTTTCGGGTTCGTTCCGCAGCTCCGTTTCAGGATTTTGTCGAGTTTCTCCTTTCTCTGCGGAAAACATATGCTCCGTTTGATTTTACAATTAAAATCACAAAAATTTTACGTTTTAACTTTAACTCGACATATTACATAATCATTGGTTCTTTTTCAGAATTAAAATCAAAGTTACTTTTAACTCTGAAACCATACACACCGTCAAAGTCCGAGGAATTGAGAGCTGTTTGGTTTCCGAGACTCCAGAAGGAAAACAGAGAACTCGAAAGAAGACGGAGAAAAAGTGATATTTCAGAGAACTTTCATGAAAAATGACAAAAAAACATAGAAACATGAAGAAACTCCAGATTAATGGTTGGTTGCCCAGAAAACTAAGGATGGTAGAGGCCATTGTCCTATTACTCAATCCAATCAAACTGGAAATGAACATTCCAAGATGCAGTTTTCTTTCCATGAACCCAACTACTCATTTGAGCAAGAAAACGGGGAAAACAGCTCATCGCCCTGGAAAATTTTGAAAACTAGAAGGCTGCAAGCCCAAGGATTCCAAGGAGCCAAACAGGAGCCTTTGAGCTCCTCTGTTTCTCTTCCATTTTCACAGAGCCCACACAGACAGAACAAAACCACCATCAGGCTCAAAACCAGAAGGGAAAAAACCAAAACCATTACCTTCCTCAGGCATCCTTCAAGCGTCAAACTTCTCCTCACCCTCAACAATAAAAACCCAAAAGGGCCAAAGCTTTACATCACAAGCAGCTCCAAATATCAAAGCTCAGAGCATTTCCGCAGAGCCAGAAAAGTGGAAATCTTGCAGGTGAGGGAGGGGAAGAAGCTAAATAAGGGATATCTTAAGGAGATGGTTATCCTGGGAATATGCACACAACGGGAGAACAGCTTGGCTTGGCCTGGGGATGATTGGAATCTTTCTAAGCAGAGGAAATGATATTATAATCTTTTGAACAGGTAGACATCCTCTTAACCTTAATTGTCTCTTAGGTTAAATATGTTGTAATGAGGGCAGGTTGCGGAGGAAGGAACACTCTCTCTCGCTCTTTTAAAGGGCGGGGGCCTCTCCCTCAATCCTGCTGATGTAATCTCGACCGTTGTTTTATTTATTTATTTATTTGATTTATTTTTATTTTATGGTTTCATTGGGCCTCGATGCCTCGTTGATTTTGGCGCAACTAACGCTCCAAAAAGGAACTTGTTTTTGGTTAGGGACATATAACGACCCAAATGACTTTACTTTTTTCTCTCAAACTTAAAAGAGCGAAAATCGATTGTGATATTTCCAATTAAATTGAAACAAGAAAGTTATTGCCACCCAACTTCTAGCTTAACGGGTCGACGAGGCATGTGTTTGGGGGATTGATGTGCTCTCCATGGGTCAATATATAAGTGACCATAGACGAATACATTAGATGGCCATCTCCCTTTATTATAACCGTGGCCCTATACTTAGGGTATTTTTTTTTTCCTTTTTTGGTTGATATACTCTGGGTATGTCCTGGAAGAGGGAGAGAGAGCGAGGTGGGGGATTTATATGGAAATTTCTCCATTTCTTTTCATTTTCTTTTGTTTCCAACATATGGCTAAATGATTTCTATTTCGATGAAATAACTTTACTGGTGCATGTAAGCAAATATGATTAACGATCCCCTTCCCTGTAGGAAGGGAATTGTCTAGAATTATTGGTTCCAAGAAAGTTTGTTATAATTGTAATGTTTCTTTTTTTATAAGTAAAAATGGTGGACAACAGTAATGGCAACCTTACTGTACCTTATTAATTTCCAGACCCTCATGTTCAACTGTGAATATATCAGATGAACTGAACAACCAGTGGAAGCACTGACCCCTTTAACATAGTATCACCAAAGGCCTAGTATAATTAACAGAAGTCGTGACATTGCGTCACCAAACCACATGGGGATTCAAACAGTGATATTGTAGCAAATGTTTTGACACAAATACATAGGAGGATTTAAACCCGTGACATTGGAGTTACGTGACATTGGGATTATCAAACCATATGGGAGTAAACTTGTAACCACTATGCTATCATCTTTGGTGGTTACAATAATAATGTTCTTATTCAATGTGATTTTCAAATCTATTTTCTTTTATGGTTTGCTTGATGGATCGACCAGTATATAAGCTATTGTAATTTATAATTGGGTTTTTTCCTTGTATCTGCTTGTATATTAATGAAGGATTCTCGTTACCATTTGAGAAAAATAAAAAAAGCAAATATGCTTAAGTTTACTAGTAGGTCAAAAAAATCTGAAAATTTATAGGAAAATATTACTATCTAATTAAGCCTTAGGTAGTCGATTTATTTATTAATCATCTTCCTAAATGATCTTATGCTGGTAGTAGAGGTTCAATATCCTGTCAGTGTTTTAAAAAAATTCTTTTCTTTTAAGTCTTAAAATGTATTTTTAATTTTTTTTGGTAAATAGTATCATTTTTATCAATCGATATGATGATAATCCTGTGGAGGAATAAGTAGGCTCTCTCTTCATGAAATAAAATTGTGATTTTTTTTATAGGCTACAATGATGATAATATACTTCTACATACATAATATGTGTATATAAACAATTATTATATGTATGTATCGACATTGACATTTGAGGAAAATTCAAGAATGGGAATTGATTGGTTTTATAAAGAATATTTTAGGTTTAAAAGAGGCAAATTCGATAATAATTTTGGGGGTTACTCGGGTTAGATTGATAATTGGCGGCAAAAACATGGCACTGGCATGCCAATGCGAGCTGATGATTCATTCAGTAGGTCCCAGCTGTCGGAATCTTTTGGCTAACCAAATCGATTCAAAAGTTCAGACTTTAATTTTCACCCAAACATAAAAGTCCAAACTTTGAAAACTCAACCAAGAAAAGGGCAAAAAAAAAAAAAGAGATTCCGATTTTTTTTTTGCTTAATTTAGATAAGATCATTATTAATAATTTTACTCGGTGGGTGTAATGGTCTCAGATATGCCATTCCTATTCTACTCCTTCTAACATAAACACCTTATTAAGGAAAGCCAAGAGATATCTTGATAATATGTACATGGTTGATGAGGTATTATTTCGCGGCGTTCACTATTCATGCTATATGTACAATTGCTGCTGTTTTTTCTAATGCACATGATCACATTACTACACTACATGACCAACTTTTCTAATGCCCATCAGTAATGTAGAGTACTGTACCCTATATTCCTGAGAAAATATTGAGTATTATACAGTCATGTCATTGTATAATATTCTCATTGAATATTTTCTTCTGCATTACTACCCTACAACGGATAGTACATTACTAGCATCGTCAATGGAAAAAAAAGTCATAAGTCTACCATCGATATAACTTATAAATCTGTATGGTAAATAGATTACCTTAATATGACAAGGACAGATATCTTATAGTTGGATCAACTAACATGTATCAGTGGAAAAGCATATTCACTTACAAACTTAATTATATGAAGGATTTTAAAATGGTACGTTAGAATATGTGCTATGATAGTATGCTAATTTCATTCATTAGATCTCTCAACTTTTAAATTTATCTGTCTTTTTTTTATGGGGCTTATACCATGATCCACTATATTTTGCTTTTTTGTTCTTCGCATACTATATTATAAAGTTATTCCGTGTTTGTCCTTACACGCGTACCAATCATATTATGCCACTTCACTTATTACTAAACCAACCTCGTAATTCGAATTGTTATCCAAACCAAATGACTTGATTTACTAAACGAGCATGATATTACTAAAATATCTTCTTAAATTTCAGAAAATAAAAAAACAAATTGACAAAAAAGAATAAGCATCGGGGAATGGTGGCTCCTTTCAGAACTGTCCACCACCCCTTCGGACGAGATCGTTGGGGACATCATTTGGGTGGTGGTGGCAAACCGCCCGAGCCACCATTTCTTGAATCTCACCCACTCTCTCTTTTCATGACCTCCAATGGCGCCGGAGACCTCATTTGAGGGGCTGACTGTCAGCGTTGGAGGGAGCCACCCCTCTCCCCCCACCACCCCAAAATTTATCTTCTTCGATGCACAACTTTTGCATTTTTCTACAAAAAAAAATGCTAGTTGATTCGATCGGCGTGACCACGTGTATTAAACTGAATTCGATGAAAAATTGCTAGTCAATTTAGGACATGCAGTGACTTCTCATGCGGGCATGTCATCAAACCCAAAAATTTGATGAATTTGAGACTTAATCCCATGAACTTGTGACGCTGCCGAAAGACTTGTGTGGTAAAATGATGTTTTAATATCAAGGATCTGTGTATGATTAAGAAAATTAATGTACTTCATGGTACATATTTTAGCGGATTATTATATAATTTGCCTAATTATATTTCATATGACTTTTATGTAAAGTTCACATCCGATCGACTGGTAATGATTAGGGTAATTTTTTTATTATAATTGTAAAAGATATAAGTTCAATCTCTTAATTTCAAGTTAAGAACGAATATCATGTAAAATCTATTACTAGATTAGTCTAATTTCACGTCCTTGTTTCTTCTTTTAACAATAAAACTTTGGAAGACATTGATGTTGCAGTTTCGAAAATCGAGTATTAAATAATGTTCTTTTATCTAACAAATGCACTTCTTGACATTGAAATTTGTTTTATTCTCGAAGAAGGTTAAAATTATTTCACTCAACCAAAATTTTGATGGGCACATCTTTATATCCATATTTCTTGTATGTCTCCAAAAAGAAGAATAATGGGCGCATGGAACCAGGAAAGGCAACACCATCGATCATTGAAAACTTCCATTAATAAGATTTTTGCTTCCCCTTTGCACGATTGTAATTAAGATTTACAAGTCCCCAGACAGAGATGGAACACAAAGCTCCTTGACAATAGCCATTAGCCATTGCCTTGGAGAAAGTGAGAGATTTTTTTTGTTTCGACACCTTTAAGTCAAAAAGGGCCAAAGTAAAGTCATCGACATGGGAAGCCGCGATGTTTCATGTGAACTGCAAAGTTGCAGCAGAGCAGACAAACGTGGGTTTTCCCTGACCCATACACTACGCGTACGTATGTGAATGAATCTGCCTTTCCTTTTCCCCTTTCTCTTTTGCCCTCTCTCTTTTACTCTTTTATCTAATTTTAGCATGCAATGCAATGACTTATATTATATCAATGTTGGGGATAGCATGTATATTGGATCCACTTCATTATTATCTGGTGGCTAAGTAATTGACTCAATATCAGTGATTACTGTCTTAATTTACTTTCGCCTTTCTATATAGGGGTGCTCAATTTTTTTGTCCCAAGCAAATCAACGCCGACCGAGGGCCCAAAATTCTGCAATTTCTGCAGCTTAACCACAAATTTACCCAAAATTTCAGATGGGGATTATGTATATGTAAATCAACTAAGAACATATTTGGTTGACCGGAATTGCCAATTTCTTCCGGATCTATTTCGAGAGGAATATCATTTCTCGCGTTTGTTTGCATTCGGAATAGGAATGATAATTCCAGATGGGCCCTCTCCTTCGTAGGAGGAGAATAGCCATTACCCACTCCACCATCCTCCATAGAAACTCCCATCGGGAATAGAGATCAAATTTCCAACTTGTCCTCAGCTCAGACTCTTCACTGCCACCGTTCAACTGTTGCTGCCTCCCAAGTTCCACCATGAACGCTAACGACGTGCACTCATATTCACTTTACCGTCGCTTGTCACAGTCCCGTGAGTCACAAATCCGACCTGAGCCACTCGAGAGGTTGGATTTGGGGTGGCTCAAGAAGTCCTCCACGCGGTCCAGTCTCGAAGTCCTCACAACAGGGCCGCCGTTGTTACCGTCGCCGACGACGATAGCACTGCCACCTCCGCGAAGTCTCGAAAGCGCAACTCTCGTCGAGGCGACTGCTGTCATCACTTTGCATCTGCTCCCTCCTCCGCAAGGCGTCGACACTTGAAGACGACGTAGCCACAGAGGCGAGGTGCAGATTGGGAAAGCTACTACCCAGGAGGTCGACCTTGACCCTGCGACCCCATGGTTGGGTTTGCAAAGCCCTTGGCGGTGCATGGGGGAGCCATGCAATGTTCATCTTCTTCACGTTGAAGAAGAGGAACATTGCATTTTTTAAAAATTCTATTTAATATAATATTTAATATTTTAAAAGGGGGTATTTATGTCTTTTTATCTTGATTATATTGTATTCCCGATTTTTACCATTTTTCTATTTCTTCCAACTAAATAAAAAAAAATTCATCATGTAACCGAAAAAAATAAATAAATAAATAAATAAATTCATCATAATTCCTATTTTATTATCTATCAAGTCTAATCCATGTCCATTCTATTATTTATCAATTCCATTTTAACGAACCAAAGATAGCCTGATTGCGTACCCATAGACCCTCTCTTTTTCTTTTCATAATTTTTTTTTCGTGAATGATGAATATGCATACTCCCTCTATAATTTGATTTGAAGTTAGTTTAGTCCAAATTTATCTGTGGTTAAGTCTATTTAATATCTTTGATATTCCAAGAGTTCCTCGGCAAGAGCTGTCTCGTGCCCTTTAACACATACTATGTTGAATATTGAATTCTTAACTGGCATTTACCATGCATACAATTCTTTTAACCTTAATAAGGAACACAAATTGAACGGAATTACAAGGAAAGTTTACGACAGTAGCAGTCATTTAATACAATTATCATCAATGAGATTTTTTTGCGTGCTTTTTATCTCATTTTCTATATCCTACAATTAAAATGCTAAATCCTCATAAATGGTAAGCTTAAAAACTCTCCTAATTCAATAGTACTAATTCAAAATATCGCCCATATCTATTCAATAGTTCTTGGAGATTGTATAAATTATAACTCATGTCATTATGAATGAAGTTTTGAATTATGAAGATTTTTAGGTTAATTATTAGGAGGATATAACAACACTTATCCTACAATGTCCATTAGCCTCTCCTGTTATCAAAGCAATGAAAAAAAAATTACGATAAAACTATAATTTGTAGAAGGACTAAAGAGTTGTTATCAATTGACCACCCTTGTAACCTCGTAGGCCCGGTTCTTAATAAAACTCAAACTTGGGTCGACATGAAGATGAGGTAATATGAAATGGTTTTGAATCGGTTAATCTTCCACTAACCCACATATCGTCACCAAATCCAAATCATTAACCTTGCAACCATAAAAATGTTAGTCAAAGGTGAATTCAGCTTTTAGCACATGAAATTTTTTATACATTATAGGGATCTAAAATCCACTGAAACCTTGTGAGCTATTGACAAGTCGACGTCCAAATGAGAATAGTTTCACCCGTTAGCTAGGTTGGGATATATACCATGGTCTCATCGAAAAAGAATCATTAACATTGCATGAATAAAAATTTCACCCAAGAAAATCAAAAGAAAATAAAAAAGATCCCGAATAAAAAGCTTAATTAAGTTTCATTAGGCGGTATAGTGTAATAGCACATGCTTTCTGTTGCAGTTTTTTCACGTTCGATTCACGTTGTCAGACTATCCATGTCTCTTTTTTTTTTGCATACTTTGGTGTTCGGAAGTCAACGGATCCCGACTAATCCACTTCGATACCTTACTTAAGAAAAACCAGCGCCGAATTGCTTAAATCAATACTTGTTGGTCCCATGCCTCTTTATTAGATTTTCTATTTCCTTATACTAGATCTATGAGTTTCCTCTGTAATCGAGAAATTAACCTTTTAATTATTAATTACTTTCCTAATATTCCATTAAAGAATTTGCTGATGTGAGGAGGGCCTCCTATGGGTTAAGTGGGTGAACTAAACCCTTCAACAGTGGGATGACGACTTAACCCCAAAAACGCACAACAGAGCCCACCAACAACCTCACCAATGTCCCAATTCAATTTTTTTTTTTAATTGGCACAAAAATCTCGTTAGGGAGAAACTGAATTCATCGAAGGACCCCACATTGCACGCAAAGGAGTCAATAGGATGGAGACAATTTTACGGATACAGTTGAAAGCAGATTCAGAGGTGGTTTTATTTATTAAGAAGTCTTCCTTTGACTACTACGGACGTACCTTTCGAACAGTGACATAACATGGCAACTAAACCCCCCTTCAGAGTGCCTGAAAAAGCATAATGCGATATCCTTTGTAATGTGATGATCCGGAAAGTTCACCAATCGATCTTTTGTGTGTGTTATGGCACCAGCTCCAATTAATATTGGAAAACTGTATAATGCGATGTAGAGGATTTTCAACTCCTCTAAATGCAAAACATGGGCGAAAAGTTCGGGTTTCTATAAGATGATGTGGACTTACAATTCATAACTTGAAAATCTTAATAAATCGTGTTACTTGTCCGTGATACAAAGCCCATATAGCATTTGCACGACATATTTCACGTCATCAAAGAGATTTAGATGACTAAGGTGCCATAGATAGACCTTCTCCGCACACTCAACAACTGCACAGAAATGGTGGATTTGGACTTGTGAGTGGCACTATTTTCGACCTCTTCATCTTTGCGGAAATTCAATCCATAGAAATTTTATGATATTATCAATTAAAATTTCTTATTGAATTAGCAATTCGAGCATTTGAAATGGATGAAATATATATATATATATATATATATCATTAATAAATATAAAATAATTTCTTTTACAAGAGATGTTTACGGATCTAGTATAATAAAATATAAAGCCTAATAGCTAATAAAGAGACATGAATAATCTCATAACGAGTATCAAACTTAAAACTTTTTAATTATCATATCATATAAAAGTATTTGTCGCTATATTATGTCCCTTCTTTGATATATATATATATATAACATTTTTTTATATATAAACAGCTTTCGCTTTCGTGATTTTCCAACGGATTTGGTGCATTTCTAATGGGAAGTGGGACACCTACCAATAACACAAAACACTCCGCCTATCAGAAGCTCGGGTTCGTTAAAGGAATTGGGCTAAAAGCTATAACGGTTTTGCGTTGGTTGTTCCAACTGATCGATATGTGCATGGGGATATACTTTGGACACGGGATCATTGGATATGTCCACGTAGTACTAGATATGCTCGGGAGTCGACAATATCATATTCCAACAGACCAGGGGCGAAGCCAGGATTTCTGTCGAGGGGGGCAAAAATATTATAATAAATATAAGTTTGGGGTAGAATTTTAAAAATTCAAAGTTTAGGGGGGCAATGGGGGAAAAAATGTTACAATAAACATACTTTTGGGGTAAAATTATAAAAAATTTAAAGTTCAGGGGGGGCAATTGCCCCCCCTGCTATTATGCTGGCTCTGCCCCTGCAACAGACTACTTCTACGTACTATGGCAAATGTCTCGGCTCTTGGGCATCTTATTTATTTTTGTTTTGCGTACAATCTAGGACATCTTATTCATCGTTAGACGATCAATGGAAAAGTTGTATCATATCAATCTTTTCTAGTTAAACATATATAGTTTGGAATTATGTAGTTCAAGAATTTATCTTTGACTAGAACGATATTTAGGAGAAACCAAACTAGGCTTTGGCAAGCATTAGGGAAGCTACTCGATGGGTCATTGCAAGGATTAATGGCATGAAGTTGCACCTAGAGTGAAGGTTATGGCTATCATACAAGGGCATGTTTGAGCACCCGCAGATGTGTAATTATCTTCAAGGAAGTTGTAGAGTATCACCATATATAATCTTTATTCGGGATCAAGTAAAATCAAATGACAATAGTAATCAAATGCAAGAAAGATTAATTGTAAAATATGTCATTATACATAACGTGAATTAATTTTAAAGATGGTTGATTAACTAATCTTCCCAATTCCCCCTCGGAATGAGTGCTTGGGCATATTAATATATAATGGACATATGCAGTAAATAAAACATAATTTTTTGGTGAAAAGATATACTACATAAAACATAGTGAGAAAACTATCAATATGGTTATTGAAAAATTATATTGTCATCATTATGCCCCTTCAAATATCTCATTGTCATAAATTTGGTCATTCAAAAATTTTTGCCATCAATATGGTCCTTTGAAAATTATATTGCCGTCAATTTGGTCATTCAAAGATTTCGGCAATCAATATAGTCGTTCAAAGATCATTTCGTCAATCAAATTAATCTTCCGTTAAAAACACTGTTAATATTGCTTAACTCCGTCAAATAATTTCTATTAAAAAAATAAAAATAGAAATAGAAAAAAATTATCTGTTGAAACAAAAAATCAACAATGTTTCTCACTCCAACACATGTGCTGTGTTTCTGTCAATCGCCTGATAGTCTTCACCTCCACCTCCATCTTCATTTATAGTCATCTTTCCCATTGATATTGAGAAGAAGAATAAATAAATCAAGCAGACACGTACATTTCCAACATGAACATATATATACTGAATTTTATAAAGAGAGTGTGAGAGAGATTGAGAGATAACAATTTTTCTTCTGTCTAAAAAAATATTTTCTATCATTTAATCTTTTATAAAGGTTATTTGACGAAACTAAGCAATTCTAATGGTTTTATTAAATTGATGACAATATGACATTTGAAGGACCATATTATGGGCATAAATCTTTGAAGGACCAAATTAATGATAATAGAATTATTTGAGGACCAAATTGATAGTTTTCTCAAAGATAATGAACACTCGCTGAACCAATCATATCCACAAGCTTTCAATTAGTAAAGCAATGTGTTTGCCAGAAATAGAATAGACAAGTTGGTTACTCATAATAAAAAGAACAGACAAGTTGGTCTTGTTTTGTTTTTTTTGTTTTTTTTTTGGGATTTTGTTGGGGTTGGAGAGGGTAAGCCAGGTAATAAATATTCAACAGAATAGATGAGGCACTTAGACTATCGGGTTATTGATATAACCTAAATAAATCCTAATTGGGAGGACGGGTCATAGTATAGTGATATAAAATGCCGATTGTCCTCCATTCAAGAACAAGTGTCACACATGTATAGTGTTAGAATGCCAAAAACTACTAAAATTTTAGTATAGACTTTTGTTTCTTCTGTCTATCAGTGTTTTCTTATTATTAAATAAATATAAGTAGAAGTGCCCATGCATACTCTCCACCATAGAGCTCAAAATCACAGTACTTTATAGAGAAGGTAAATTTCGACCATATCCTCTTATAATTTATGAAAATGACTAGTGACACCCCTCATTTCTAAAATTAGCTATACACTACCCCTCTTTTCACTGATGTGGCGTTAAGAAAACATTCACTTTGTCACATGAATCCATGTCGTGGAACTACACAAATCAACCCGTTACCTATCTTTTTATCCAAATGAAATCTGATTCGATTTAAAGAAAAAAAAGAAATTAGCGAAAGGATGAGTTGTGTGTGAATAATTTTGAAAGGAGGAGATGTCGTTGGTCATTTTATAAATTATAGGGGTATCGTCGAAATTTATCCTTATAGAAATTATAGAAGACTCTTGATATTGATGGTGATATAGATTTATAGATATAGATTATAGATAATAGATGTAGATTTATAGATAGTAGTCCTTTCTAACATTTCCATCTTTCTTCTGAAAGAGGTCATCTTGGGCCGAAGCCCAATTTCTAAAAAAAGTTCGATCTGGCAACTGAATGGGCCGAACGAGCCCAATAGAGACTGCCCAATTAAATCTACTCTACGTCAAGGGCCTACGCCGATCAGTCGGATTTTGACACGAAACTCCTCCGGTCAAAAGGATTTCTCCGCGCCGTCGTTCAGCTCCGGTATGGCCCTCCTCGGCGACGACGGCGGCGGATACGAGCTCGCCCGGAAGCTCGAGAACCTCGGGGTGTGGCGCGCGTGGCTCGGGGACTCCAGCTACTCCGTCTTCATCCATTGCCTCTCCTCCCCCGCCGCGTGGGAGGACTTTATGCGTCCCGACGGCTCCAAGTCTAGGGCTCAGATCCATCTCCAGCTCAGGGTTCGCGCCCTCCTCTTCGACAAGGCCTCCGCGTCTCTATTCCTCCGGTTGCCTCCCGTTCCCTCCTCTGTTGCCATCTCGAAGCTCAATCCCAGCTGTATGTATGCGAGAATTGAATCAGATCGCCTTCTCTGTTCAACTCGAGAGGTCAACTTGAACTAGCATTTTAACATGTTTTTGTTGAATTATGCCCGAAAGATTTGCAGCTGCACGGGGACGATGTGTACTTCACTCTGGACACTGCCTTGCCAGACGGAGCCCAGCAGCGAGACAGCACTGCTTCGTCTAAGGTTCCGTGGGCAATTTTAGTTTCGTAGTTTCAGTTCTCATTTGTTCAATTTGTGCTGTTCATTTTTCATGAGTGAAAGTTGAGACCTATGATATAACAAGACATTAGCAGATAGTAAGATTCATTCGGACATGTTCGTATTGAGGGATAGTTCCGTTGCAGTTGCTTAGTTGCCATAAAATATGGCTAGTTAGATCTTTTTTTTCTCTTTTCCTAATTCATTTTTTGGAACGGGGTATACAGATGCAATCCAAATCGTCTTTTGGCGTTGGATCGAGAGAGCTGGAAGATGCGTCTCATAGATTCAGGAATGAGGATCTGCCAGAGACATGGTATCATCAGTTTATGGAGAAGTATGGAGCAAGTAGGTCATATAAGTCATCAGTAGGGAGCCCAGAAACAAACCAGCGTACCCCCGATGAGATGTCTGCGTATCTTAAAGTGGCTGAAAAACATAAGAGGAAGCGTACAGTCTTTAAGGATGACCAGTACAAGGGCACTGGCAATCCCATGACCATGGTAAATCCGGTAGCAGACAGTACAAGCTCAACTGATGATGACCCATATTTTCTTCCAGAGGTGACTTTTACATGGAACTCTGTACCTGACAGTGCACTGCCAACATCGTATAGGGTGGAAGAAAAGCAAAAGGTGGATTTCGTTGGTATATTTGACACCTTACCTCAGGTTGCGACCAAAAGTGCTGTCATGATTGAAAGACTTGGCATAAGACCGGAGTACCTCAACAGAGACCAAGGAGGGGGTTCACATCGGCCAAAGAGCATGTTAGATGGTAGCAGAAAGCATCTTGGCCAAGATCAAGCTTCAGTGTTATCTCAGAAAGTGGTAGCACGCATGTTGACTACTTTGGGTTTTGAAGGTGCATCCGAAGTCCCAATGGAAATCTTAGCTCAATTACTTACTGGTCATCTGTGTAAACTTGGTCGAATTTTGAGAGTCCTTGCGGATAGCTATAAAAAGCAGTGTTCAGCTGTCGAATTGATTAAAATGTTCCTACAGATATCTAATAACAGGTAAGATCCTTTCCACACACAGGTTGTGGCATTTGGAGCATTAATCTTGCAAACATGTTGTTTATTTGTCATGGTCTCCACCTGGTTAGATTCACCTTCGCATAATCCAACATTTTGTCATTGAACATTGAGAGTTTGATTACAAAAATTTATCTAAGTTTTAGGTCTTTCTAGTATATTTTGGTAGAGATCCTGCTGTGAGGATCAATGTGGTCAGGATCTTTATAATATTCCATTACAGCTTGTTGATTCCCTGAAAGAAGTTTCTCCCTGAAGTTGTTCAAATGTTCATCATTGTGAGGAAGTAACTTTGCTCAATTGCAATAGCCCTTGAATTTAGGTGTCCGGAACATGTAGACCCTCTGTTTAAATTTTTTTTGTTGATTCATTTGCTGTAATTTTTGGATCCTCTAATAATGTGTTGATTTCTATTAGCAGCAACCTTGGGGCGTTAGCTGAACTTGTCAAGGAAGGCTCAAGGAACTTTGCCCAGCCAAGCCACCAGCAAATGCACGATATACAGGCACAATTGCAGGCACAGGCACAGACACAGCACCCAAACCCCCTTCGATTACCTCAGCAAGTAAGCATTTATTGCTTCTGTTCTGTTGGTCTTTCTAAATTTCTTCTAGCATTATCTGTGGCCCTTTTTTGCTGAAGATCAGTTGCAGTTAGCATTGGTATGCCTAGTAATTTAACAGGATCCTTTTTTCCCCTGTTTGATTCGGAAGATCCCTAGACAATTTCATTCGCAAGTGCAGCAGATGCTCAGCTCCCATAACATGGCTTTCCAGCAACAGCAGCTAGAGATGCTTCGGCGGCGCCAGCAACAGCAGCAGGTTTCAGCTTCACGAACGGCCATGGACACGGACAAGATGAGGCCCATGGTCCAAGTGAAGGTTGAGAACCCACCTGATCTGCCAACGGACAGCAATAATGCCTTCAATCCTGTGAACTTCAGACAACATCCTCAGATGCAGTTCCGACAGCAGCAGATTGCTGCCATGGCAAATATGCACACACAACAACCTAGCAATCAGTTTAGACAAGTGGGCTCTCCTCAGATCCCTCAAATGCCTGCACAGTAAGGATCGAGAAATGGATGGCATGTCTTTATTTTTGCTTACTGCGGGGTTTAGATGAGACTGATACTTAGACATGTACTGTTATTCTTGTCCAGGAGCATGGGTCTGGTCCGAGCTCCCCCAGTGAAAGTGGAGGGCTTTCAGGAGTTGATGGGTGGGGATTCGGCCTTAAAACACGACTCTGACGAAAGCAAGCTCACTTCTCCAGGCAAATAGCTGTACGCGTATGTTGCCTCTCCGATATCTAAAAAATCTGTGCAACTATATATTAGTCTCTCCTTTCACTGTACATAGTTTGTGCCATCCGATGTGATCAGGTGGTTGATCTAAATGGTGCCTTTTTTTAAATCTGACTTGGAGTAATCATTAATGTTTGGTAGATGTATTCTGTTTTACTTGGCTGTGATAACTGCTGGCGCCGAAGCCTCAGAATTTGTCGCTGCGGAGAGACAAAACCAATGTATATTATGATGAAGTTTGTTGTATAGTTGGAAGCAAGTTTTGCCTGAATGACGTATCGGGTGATCCTCTTTAATAAGCTGGATTCCACATTTGTGCAGCTTCAGTTGTTTTGAGTCGAATCGTTTACTCATCAATCACTCTTCCTCATGTGTTTAAAGGAGAGATCTTGTTGCCAGTCCTCGTAATCACATCTAACTGAAATAGTATTAAACTTAAGTAATACATATTGCTCGACAGTCATAGATTCATCCTAATGGCACTAGGGGACCAAAAAAAAAAAAACGTCGTCGAGCTTATGTGTCGGTATTTTTCTAGGTGTGTCTGGTCCATTAAACATGGTACGATCCTATCAATTGTCAAATTAATCATTAAAATGGAGTGATTTACATCACAATAATTTGATATTTGCATAAAATAATCATGATATCTCTCTCTCTAACTCTCCTTCTCTCTCAAACTCTCTCGAAGCCAAAGGCCACGGTCGGAAGTCCTTGTTGCTACCGGCATGTCCAGTTCCAGTTGGAGGCGCATCTGGCCCTTCCCTCCCTTCAAACCCTTTCTCTTCCCCCTTATCTCTCTCGCCTATTGGATTGACGGAGGCCTGTCGTCGACACTGCCTCCTCCCTTCTAATGGTCTGCAGAGCCGTCGATCCTTTACCTTCTCCGCATTGATCTAGCAGCAATGAACAACACCGATTCTAACCAATCGAGCATCGATCGGGCTTCTTCCACCCGCCTATCAGTCAGAGTACTTGGATCTAGGGAGATTGACGCCAATCTACCTTGATCTGTTTGTCTGAGCAAACCCCCGACATTTGAATGACATCTTCCCATGGATTTGGGTCGGTTAATCTCCACCGGTCGGGTTAGAGGGGGCACGGTCAGGTTGCAATGGAAATGGTGATGATGGTGCCCCAATGGTCGTTAGGGCCCTCCTCCTCCTCTCGATCACCATTGGGCATTTATGGTGGTGGCTTCCCCTACCCGTCGGGCAATCGCACCCGACCCCTCTCTAGTGACTCAGACCTTGAATGTAAGATGATGTGGTGGCTCCCCATTTTCTTCAGCAATATTGGCATGTTGCAGCGCACCCCACGCGACTAGAAATGATGGCGGCTCAATAGAGATGACTTCCTACATCTACCCTCTATTCGAATCACTTTGCTCCTCCCCTTCAATGCCGGTTCTTATCTGCAGCTTCTCGCTGTCCCTGTGACAACATCCACGCCTTTCACACCAAAGGATTACAACATTGGCCTGAATAATCCTACCATCCGCTTACAAAAAATCAACCTTTTGTGGCGTTGCCTTTATGACAGGTCTTAACTACCCGAAAATAGTCGTTGATTTGAATCAATCAAAATAGCCTAGCTTGTTGATTTGATTGTCTAGATAGATAATCGTTGGTGTGAATCGATCATGAAGTTAGGCTTTTTTGATAATCGATCATGAAGTTAGGCTTTTCTGATTTGATTGTTTAGGGATTAGGCTGTTTAGGACTTGGTTGATTGATTAAATCTAGAAGTTGTAAACTGTGAAAGGTTCATGCGCAGAGTACCGGTTCAAGACCCCTTTTGACTTTAATCTTTTATTTTTTCACAATAGTTGTTTTATATGGATTGCACTTGACACCACTTCTCGGCATTGACTGAGTCCGTGCATAATTTAGTTATAAGAGGTTGGGATTAGACGTATAGTATCGGGAAGGTTTTCTGTAATTGTATTTGATTTCATTGGATTTGCCCTCGTCACTTTTTTCCTTTGCAGAGATATTTGTGGATATGCTATATTGTTCTTGTGCTTGTAATATATTTCTTGAATATTTTACCTTATACTCATTTTTGTTATATCAATGGACAATCGTTGATTGCTGAACTAAAAAAAAAAAAAACTTAGTCTTTGCTTGAAGGAATTGTCTCCCTCAAATAGAATCAGATCACTGCAATATTACCCCCCACTCTAGCGACAAGGCTGCTTTTGTATTTCGGTGTCCTCTTGCACACTGGATTGGCAGAGGTTGGATTGGTTGCCAACCTAGTGTCTTTCTCTATTCTGTCGGATTGGTCGACAGTCTTCCCCGGCCTTGCCGAATTGATTGGCAGCCAGGTGTCTTCTCCGGCCTACTAAACTGGTCAGACAGTCCTCTTTGGCCTAGGCTCTGTGGGAACAGTTCTGTCAAGGTTCTCGATGCCTGATTACAGCTCAAGACCCCCTGCTTTGCTTTGATGTCGATTCAAAACATCAGCATTAAAGTATTGAGTTTTACATGGAATTATGGCTTGAGAACCCTCCCCTAGTTCTATCGGAATCCATTTGTGACGGTAGAGGGTTTTAACCGGAACTTTGAAGTGTTGCTACATTGTATCTGTCATTATACTGTTTGGTGTTTCACTTTAAAATTTTCCTATGTACTATGCCAAGGGGGATCAAATTATTCTAATATTGTAATCTTCGATTTCTTGAGCATTTTATCATTTACTCTTTTCGTGTTATGAATGAATCCTTAATGGTGCGATTGGATTCAGAGTTAAAGTAATTTTGATTTTGATTGTGGAAAAGGACAAATGAGATGTGATAATAAATTTGACTTGAGAAACGTGTATTTTTGTTATGTAGTGTGTTGAGTTAAAGTTAAAGTTAAAGTTAAAATCAATTGTTTGGGAATCCAAATAGGGCAGATTCACGAGCAAAAAAAAGTTGGTCCCACGACCCTCTCTATCGGGTATTCATAAACTGTTGTTACCAAGTTTAGAATGCTCTCGAATCCTCAGTGATTCTTCGATTGACAATGAACAACGAGTCAGATCAATAATATCATGTCTATAACATTATTATGTTATGTTTGGTTCGCTGGAAAGCAATTAGGAAAGAACAAGTGAAAGTTATTAGTAGATTGAATTGAAATTTCTAATAAAATTGTGTTTGTTTGCTTGGTGGAAACACAAATAAGAAAAATATGTATTTCATTGATCGGAATGAATAGAAAATGCAATTAAACAGAAAATTAAAAGATGAAATACCACTCCATAAAATACTAATTATAATAATATGAAATACATAAATATGCGCAATTACGATACTTGTGTTTGATTGTGAGATATCATTGAAAAATAAGAATCTCTATTATCATTGAAAAATAAAGTCCCATCGTCCATTTTCGCATCTTACTAAATAAAAATGGTGATGTCGTTTCTCCTTTGATCAACACTTACGAATTTTGGGGAATACAATGAGAATCCAATAATAATGGTTTTCCTCGTCCCAACAGGTATATTTTTCGTTTTGGCTATGTGGCTCTTTGTGTGTGTGTTTATTTATTTAATGTAAAAGAGATTTATGAATCTAACTAAAGGAGAAGAATTTTAGTGAGAATCGAACTTAAAAATACTTAATTTATTGATAAAATCTCTATGTGACTTATTAATTTTTTTCAATCGTAAAGGAGATCTATATAGTTAATATAATAAAATAAAAATCCTCAAAAATAATAAAAAGGCACGGATAATCCTATCACAAGAACGCGCTTCACCGTATTATATTTTTTTCTCTCTACCCTAATTTGACTTCGCGAAAAATGGCAGATGCGCAAAATAAATTAAGTGAGAGGCCCTACAAAGTAAATTCCGCTTGACCGATTTTTATCAAATAGATTTCCCGTACTTATTTTCACCATCTCTTTTTAATATGCCAATGAACCTTAGAGAAGTGCAATAAAGGTTGAACAATAAAAGAAACATATGCATATTAATCATGTGCACCTTCTACTTCTACGATCTGCTAACTCGGAATATGATATGATCTTAGGGTAGCCGATAAAGCTTTCAATGCCTACTGACAATTAGTAAGACCAGTTAAAAGGATAAAACAACTGAATCAATGATATGCTTAGCATTTTATTCAATTCATATGCTTATGATTTTCAATAACTCAATGGATAATTAGCATATTCTTAGTGTTAATGTACTTATTTACTTAGATAATCGACATTGTGTAATACTCAATATCCCGATGACCTTGTTGTCGGTACAACATCTGTCAAATTTTCTTAACTCGAGCACACATTACATCATCCAAAAGAAATTAAAAGAAAAGGTTGATCATAACCCGATAATTAGGTTTACGCACCCTATCAGGTGCACCTCTTAGGTCTATTTGCTGTTAGATAATTCAGTAAATTTTCTACGTATTGATCTTGAAGTTGTGCATCCACGAATACCCCTTTCATCTCCTTCGCCTTCTCCCTGTAGATCCTTCCCTCTTCCTTCACCATCACCAGCCTGAGCGACTCGGCCACCGACTCCCCCGTGAACGATCCGTCCCAGTCGCTCCTCGGGATCGTGTAACCGATTTCTTCTCCTCCAAAAGCCGAGCGTTCACCCCTTGATCCGCCAAGAACGTGAGCAGTATAAGGGCCCTCTCCAAGCTCAGTGCCTCCACCACTGAGGTCCAACCGGAGTGAGTCAAGAACCCGCCGACCGAGTCGTGGGCGAGTATCCGGAGTTGAGGCACCCAACTCGTACAAACCACCCCCCTCCCCTTCACACTCTCCTCGAACCCATCCGGCAGTTCGATCTTATCCTTATCCGATGAACCTCGCCGTGTCTTGAGGACCCAGAAGAACGGCATCCCGGACTGCTCCAGTCCGAGGGCGATCTCGGTGAGCTCGAGCTGGCTCGGTTTCGCCTCGCTCCCGAAAGCCACGTAAACGACGGAGCCTCTCTTTTGCAGGTCCAGCCAGTCCTTTATCCATTGCCATGTGCCAGTCTCCTCCTCTCCGAGGTAATCCATCGGGGGGAGCTGACCGACCGGGAAGACCGGTTTCTGGTGGATCTCCTCGAGTAGCTTGAGCCACTCCGGCTCGACCTCGCAGCTGCTCCTCACGGCTAGAATGTCAGCGCTCTCCAGACCAGTCCCAAACCGATAGAAGTCGGACACTCCCGACGCATTAGCCTCAAGGACGTCGAAAATCCTCTTGATCTCAAAGTACCGAAATGCCACGTTTGTCCGGAATGGGACCCAAGATGGAGCCACCGTGAAGTCCTCGGGTGTTTTCCGGTAGTCTCCTCCCATTATTGCCCATGTAGGGCCAACGAAGCCCAAGAAAGCCGCTATGAAAATGCTAAACGAGGCCGTCTTGATGCCCTGCTCTCTAGCTATCCGGCCTACCCAGAAAGGGGCGAAGTCGTAGAGAATCCAATCCGGGCACGAAGACTCGAGGAACCGGGCTACGGGGTCGCAGAGCCGGTCGTATGCCTTCTTCAGGTACTGGACTTCATCATATGGCAGGTCACTGGTGGCCTCGGCATCCTCGGGCAGGTCATTTGTGGCCGGCAACGGGAACTTCACATAGTCAATTAGGTTCTCCAGTTCTGGAGGGAGCTTAGGGAGACGGTCGATGTTCCGAGGGGTTGAAAGGAAGGAAACACGGTGACCCTTCTGGGAGATGAGCTTGGCAAGCTCCATGTACGGGATCATATGGCCAAAGGCTAGCCATGGGAACATTACTATGTGGACCTTTTCGCACTCACCGTCGGCCATAGTTCTTCTGATGAGACAGGCGTTTTGCTCAAAGATGTGTCTCTGTATATATTGAGAGACAAATGGGGAGACTAAAGGTGAACTTAGATGGCTTTTCAATTAGTAATCTATAGCAATAATTTATTGGATGAGTGATAAAGCAGTATAATTGAAGTTAAGAAACGAAACCACATTATAATTGAAGTTCACACCCACCACCCTACCCCGCCCCCCGCCGGATACGTACATAGTGTCACGTGTTGGATAGGCAGATGAATTAATTATATGTGCAGGATGCATTTTATGTACCTGGTTCTCTTCTTATGGTGATCATGTTTATGGTGAGTTACATCTTCCAATTTCTGTAATCATAGTAATCGAGAAAAAAGTATTACTATGATGGGGTCTGATGATATCATATAATTGTGCCAATGTAGTATATAGCGTCACAAAGAGCTAAGGGTCTCAACCAAATCCATAGAACTTCCCGATGATTATGGGCCTGTTTGGTTTCCCAATATTATTTTAGAATCACAATTCTAACTTAACTCTACCCACTACAAAACAAAATAACTCATACAAAGTCAAAGAGTGGACCCCATTTATACCACTTTTTTCCACAACAAAACAACATAACTCATACAAAGTCAAAGGGTGGACCCCATTTATACCACTCAAAATCAAAATCAAAATCTGATTTTAAAATCCTACTATGAAACCAAACGCAACCTATGTGTCTAATTAGCACATCAATTATTATTGGATTTATTGTTTTCTTTATGGTTAACAGATTAAAAAATAAATTCACTGAAGGTGGCTAGAGCAACGCTGACACCTGAGTGAGATTAGTACGTTAGTGAAATGTTGTTCATAGGATCGGCCGTAAGGAATGTGTACAACTGTGGTTCATACCAAATGCTGTTGTGCAGCATACCACAAGGTTTTTTTTAATGCACTCGGATTTCGGGCCCATATTTCACGCTAAAAAAGAGTACGTCAAGAAATGGACTTGTCCCACAAAAACTCATGTGTATTATTGTATATATGGAAAACTTCGGTTTCCAAGTGGCCCCAAGCTGAAGATGCATAAAGCTTTATGTCTTTTCATACCATAACTGATTCCATCAATGTTTGTGTGCAAGAATGCGATTTGATTCGCACCAAGTAGACTGTTTCATTGGAATATCACTTCTATTTAGAACCGTATGAATATAGCCTTTTTTTTACGAATAGATGAAAAATTTAAGGCTTTCATTGTAACAGGAAGAAACAATACTATAGACTCTCATTAAAAGATAAAATATATGAAATGCTGCTATGATTAGGCAAAAGATATAATGCAGCTATCTATGCATGTTCACAACTCAAATATGAAAATATCTGAGTCTAGGATTGACATATAAATATCATCATCTATGAAAATAATTAGAGGTATTGATATCAAAGTTAGTTTTAAAACAATATTGACCGTGTAAAAAATGGTAAAATACCAATTGATCGAATCCATAACTTCCTAGTTTCATGTATGAGAGTTGACAGTGCAGAAGTACCTAGATCCGTGTCCTCAACTCTACTCTAATTGGAATTATGTGTGTGTCTCCTATTGCTTCCCCACAGTCATCTTTCTTATGTCTTCAATCAAGCTGTCGAGATTAACCCAGGAGGACCCACCTTCTATCACGGCTTCCCTGGCTAACCTAACCTTCTCTGCAGCTGAACTTTGCAACTCATCCCTCTTGTCCACCATCAGATCGTTGATCATCCGCTCGACTATGGTCCGATCGCACATGTCCTTCATGTCCAAACCGACCCCGAGGAACTCGCTCACGAACCTACTATTGGGATGCTGGTCCGCAAAATATGGCCAGCACAGCATCGGGACCCCGGCTGTTATGCTCTCCATCGTCGAGTTCCACCCGCTATGCGTTAGGAACCCTCCGATTGCTGGGTGGGCCAGGACCTCCTCTTGCGGAGCCCAGTCGACAATGCATCCCCTGTCCATAGTAATCGTTGATGCCTTTAGCTCCGCGACAATCTCATCTGGTTGAAAAATGAATTAGTACATTGAATTTTATGCGTAGTAAAGCTATCATGGTACCGCGGTTAAGGAAAAGATCTCACTCTGACTCTTAACGGAACCCGGCCACCCAAAGGAACCGACTTTTGCTATTAAGGAGGCCGTGCCAACATTCCATTAGCTCTTCCCCTTTCAAGACTGCTATGCTTCCGAAGCTCACGTAGACAACCGATCTCGGGGGCTGCTTGTCGAGCCACTCGAGGCAGCTCCGATCCTCTTCCAAGAGGCTGTTTAAGAAGTAACGTGATGCGGCCTTTGTGGCCAAGAGCCGGGACCTGAGGTGTGCGTTGAGGGGACCCACTGTGTAAATATTATGGCAATGGGCTTGAATGTGACCCAGGATTGGACCTTCTAAGGCATCAAAGGTGTTAATTATGAGACCTCGAGCCTTGGGGGCATCTCGGATCTGGGTCGTGCCAAAGTCTAGGAGCGAGTCAAATGGGTTAGCGACTCGCCACAGCGGAGGCAGGTCTCTGCACCTAAGGCGACCTTCCATTCCCGGAATTGTTGTTATGGTCCTGTTCAATTCTTCATTTCCTTACACAACGAAAAGCTTGAAATCAATCTACTCGTAATATTCAGTATTAGTATTGCATATAACGCCGCCTCCCTAATTCAGTGGCATTAACGGCACGTTGTGGAATTAGTCTTTAGTTGATAAAATGAGGATACTAACAGTGCATTTGGTTTCATAGTTAAAGTAACTTTGATTTTGATTGTGGAAAATGACAAATGAGATGAAATTATAAATTTGACTTTGGAAATGCGTGTTTTTATTGTTTAGTGTGTTGAGTTAAAAGTTAAAGTTAAAATTTTTGTGATTTTAACTGGAAAAATAAACGGCCCTTGGTGTTCTTACTCTTAAAAAAAGAAAAGAAAAGAGACATACCATAATTACATATATATACCATTACCTCGGATGGGAAGCTCCCCTGCTTCTATGAGCCGGGGGATGCAGAAATAGGTCCAGAATGCACAAGCGCCGATCGCATGGAACATGACCACTGGAGTTCCGGTCTCTTCCCCGGCATTGATCAAGAAGTTCAAGAACCCGTCTGCTATGATGCATGTCCCCGGTACCGTCACCTCTCGTACGACATCCCTCGCAGTCAGTTTCAAGTACTCAAACATCTTTAATAGCTGCTCTTCAGTCCGGGGAAGTTCCAGCGGGAGGCCATCAGAGATCGTCTTGAAGCGGAAGGTGGGGTGGCTGGCGAAGCGGGAAGCAACATCGGAGCACTGGAGGAGGCGATGGTGGTTGTGCTCGGTGTTGACGAAGGTGGCCCTGATTTCGAGGTCGCTGGGGAGGCTGAGGATCATTAGCTCGGCGAGCTTCAGCATGGAGTTGACATGTCCCTGGGCAGGGAAGGGGAAGAAGACCACGTGCGGCGGTGGCAGGGGCGACGACATAGCAGGCGTCAATATGATTATGATAAAGACTGTGCATCTCTTATATGTCATATGTTTTGTTAGCAAGTTTCCATTCTTATCTGCTGCAACGGACGGACAAAAGGAGCCAAGCCAACAATTGTATTCAGGGATGAAGCCAAGAATTTCTACCGGTTAGGTAACTCGTAAAAAAATACAATAAGCATTCCGATATTTGTATTATATACTCGTAAGTTCCATAAGGGGTATAGAGTATAATCCGATCCGTTACAATATATGTCTCATTTTCAGTGCTTGGAGCCTGGTAGTCGTGGATTACTTGTTGCGATCGGATATCAAGGAATACCGAAGCATAATGCATGACTCTGGATATATAATGTGATTACTAGCATAATGACCTCGAATCGTATCATCGCATCAAGTTCAACTTCCAAACATCAGGTGATGTGGAGGTGTGCCGCAAGTCGTAGTTAGAATCTGATTTACACTAATTTAACTTCGAGCAATTTCCAAACCGGAAATTCTAATAATAGGAGAATGAAATGGAGAAAGATCATCTAATTCCTCGCAACTGAAAGAGGAAACATGGCCTCATAAGAACTGAAAATGGCAAGCTCTGCTAAAACATAAACACGCACCAACCACTCCTTGGACCGAATCAGATAACTGTTCGGTACATCGCGGCGGCAATGTAAGCAACAAGGAGAAAATTTTAAATGGTCCTTCCTCACAATAATGTGGTGAGGAAGAACATATAAGATTATTTTAATTAAAAATATTCATCATAATTAATCGAGTGATTAGCACACATTATTCTGTTTATTACAATTTAATTGGTACTTTCTCACGTCACGTGACGAGATAGGATCACCGAAGAATCTCTTAAGCAACAAGGGGACCTCGATGATGTAATTCCCGTCCTCCATATATTGGCGACAAGACGACAGCTTGTTTTCCATGTGTGTATTATGTTCGGACCAATTACTATGCCGTCCGAAACCGTATGATCAGATTCTCATAATCTCAGTATTAAAGAAATAAGTGAGCACAATCCAGCCATGGTTACGGAGAAATGTCCAGCTATTGATTAGGAGAAAAATCCGATCCTGGTTCACCTGGATTCCTCGATACTGGATGTTAACCACGTGAAGGAAATGAGTGCTGTCCACATTTGTAGGGATATTAGTAAATTCCCATCCATCCATCCATCCCCATCCATCTCATCCACATTTGTCGGCCCGCGCACCTATCTGCCTGCCTTGGGTTTGTGGGCTTAGACCATGTGGACCAGTTCTGTCGGTCCACTAAAATTTCAAGCCCAAATTGTTTAAACAGTACAAACTAACATGATCGTGGTCCTGGCTTAATTGAACGCGTTGATGGACTAAATTCATGGTCCAAACCCAAACCCCAACACCACCCACCCCCCCAACACTCCCCACGTATTTTCAAGCATATCATGAATCAATATTTCAAGTAACCAATCAATATTTCAAGTAACCAAGTGAATTGTATCATTTTTTTCCAAAATTAGGTAAATCAATATATTTTTTTTACTGATATTTATTTAATTTATGTTCGAGAGATAGAATGATATATTTTGATTATGTATACCATTCTTCTAAATGTTTTTAGAATTTTTATTTTTTCTCATTTATCCCCTAATAATATCAATTTAATAAACTTATGAACAACAGAGATTAATGAGTAGTTTAATTCATATGTATTATTGAATTCGATTTCTGATTTTATATTTATAAATTCAATTGTTTTATTGTACATTTTTGTTTATAACCCGCGCGTGTTGCACGGCCCAAAAGCAAATAATTGAAATAATGTCCTCCCGTGGTAGGAAGGAAAACGTCAATTCAAACCAAAACCCTCTTTGAGCCTTATAAAATAAAAGAAAAAAATATAAAAGTAATTACTTTATATATATCTATATAGTTTATTACGAGTAATAATTAATTATTTTTCTTTACCATGAGGTGTTTTAATTTATCCTTGATGGGGCATATGACGAAATCAGGCCTCGGGTTTGTTGAGGAGAGAAGTGATCGGTCAAGAAGATTAAACAGTCAAAAAAATTATACGGAAAGTAGAAAATGAGTATATTAATTAATTTTTATTAATGTGATTAATTCAAATAATTCGACGCTTATTCCCTTTAGATAAAGTTTCGAATTTGAGTCTTACAAATGAAAGAATTCCACATTAAGAGAGTTTTACTTTTACTAGTTAATTAGACTTTCGAATATCAAGTTGCACCTTCGGAATTATTATTAGACGTATGACGGAATTATTATATATAAGCCAGAAGAAGCAAAAATCCTTGACGGAATGCTTACCGAGGGCTAGCTAGTGAGACAAATCCACGAGCGAGAGCTCACTTTAAGTATTCGGATGGCATGTAGGGATGGATCCAAGATTTTAATAGGGGCAGAGTCTTTTTTTGCTGGATTAAAGGCTAGATCAGGTTATTGATCCGCTGTGACTGTCCCAATTAAGGGAATCTAACCGCCATAAAATGTTCATTTCGCAATAGCTCGCTGAGACTTTTACTCAACTTAATTACCACAATCCCACCAACATACTAGTGGATTAAGTCTAAGGCGCACTGGATCAAATATTATGGG
Organism: Punica granatum; assembly: GCF_007655135.1. Taxonomy (NCBI): domain Eukaryota; kingdom Viridiplantae; phylum Streptophyta; class Magnoliopsida; order Myrtales; family Lythraceae; genus Punica; species Punica granatum. Next base: position 8,481,324 of record NC_045129.1, read on the forward strand.
CTGGCTACTACAATCTCATAATATACCCACATGGTGGCGAGCTCCACGTCCTCAATGAGGTTCGAACTCGTAATGTTCAAGTGGAGCGCTTGAAATTTAACCATTAGGCCACCTTGTTTGTGGTAATTGGGGGGAGTCTTGGTTGAATATTGGTGGCATAAAGCAAAAAAATTACATAAGGCCTTTAAAAACCTATTTTATTTCAGTATAACAGGTTAATAAAATTAACATAGAATTTTTATTTTAAATGACTGTAAATTAATAATTAAAATTTTATAATAAATTTCTCCTTACATTTTATTTGAATCATTTTCAACGACTTTTTTCTTTCTTGAATCAAGATAAGAGTAAAAATTATTAGAAAAATCACCAAAAAATGAAAGTCAAGGGAGAAATTAAGAGAAAATTTGACGAGTTACTCAATAAAAAAACATATGAGTAGAAGAACAAAATTAGTTTAATTGAGCATTACAAAGGATAAACAAATTCAAACAGAACAAAGAGAATGAGAGATCCCACAAATAAACATTCTTAAAATCACACTTACAATGATATGAATTGTTAGTTACACACTGTCAAAGAGCTATTAAATACCCGTGAGTGTTAGGAGAATTAATAGGAACAATCTTTAAGATTATTTAGCATTTTTGTTGAATTTATGGATAGTTGATGGATAGCAGAATTAGGAATTTTAGAAAAAGTGAGCAATAAGTTGATGGTTTATAGCGAGAAAACTAAAATTTATGAAATTAACTATTTTAAATGTGAGTGACTATATGAAATTAATTATGTTAGAGTAGGCTAATTAATGCAAATAAGGAAAATGAGTTTTATTAGGAATTAGTTTGGCAAGTAAATTTATTATAGATTAAGTTAGGTAATTTAATGTTAGGGCCCTTATGAAATTAGTTATGTTAGAGTAGGCTAATTAATGCAAATAAGGAAAATGAGATTATTTAGAAATTAGTTTGGAAAGTACATTTATTATAGTTAGGCAATTTAATGTTAGAGGCCTTAATCTTCTGTGGAAACAAGTAAATCTATCATAAACTAAACAAGGCAAATTAATTTACCGAAAAAATGAAATTTACCCAAAAAAACAAGGCGAATTAATCTTAGGGGCCTTAATCTATAATGGATGTATTGCTTAAAATTGGAGGCCTAAAGCAATTGCTTTATTTGCCAAGCCATTGAGCCGACCCTGCTTTTATTCTCGTTGAAACATAATCATTTCATTCATGAGAGTTATTATAATGGTCTCTTGGAGGCTCGATCATGGTCGCATATATTCTCTATGAAGACATGAGAATAATGTTTCATTTGGTCACTATGTTGGGTTATAATTACAAGTTGAGGATCTTACTGGGAATCATAGTAGAAAAAGCGCAATAAAATGAGTTCGAACCTATCTTCTGTAATTTAGGTATCATCTTCCTTCAATTTTTGTTTTTTGCCTTTTGTTTGCATCTCCTTAGAGGTTGTGAGTTTGGATGAAATGAGTTTTATTTGTTTACAAACAATATAGAAGATTGACAGTAACATAAAGTAGGGGAAGACTTATATATTATACATCTGAGAAATTATTCATAAAAAACCATTTCGTGAGAACTATTCTCATTTTACATATATAAATAATATATATTACTCTTATTGTACCAAAAATATTCTTTGTAACTTAATAACATAAATAACATATATTGCTTTCATTTTAATAAATTTAATAAATGTGGTACTCAATAATTAAAAAAAAAAAACACACAACCTATGCACGTGCAAAGCACATGTTGGTCCACTAGTGTGACTACAAAATACGACATGGTAAATTCAAGCTTGAGGCTGACAGAAAGAGAGGCAATACATGTAATTAACATGATAATGTGCCGTCTTTCGTGGTCGCAGTCATGAATCTGATTGGTATGGAACAATCACGAAGCTGCATAATTGACCACTTTGATCAGCTAGTCCAATTGTACTTTGAGGGCATATATAATTCCGTAAATGCAGAATAATAGAAAGGACACTTCTTTTACGTCTCCTGATTACAATTCTTTTATAGCAATATACTTTGCACACGCGCCCTATTGTAACCGAAAAAAAAAAAAAGAGTAAAGTGGCAGAGTAACTTATTCACGTCACAAGTACATATTATTTTCCTCTTTTAAAGGACTTATTATGATATAAACAAGAAATTATTTGTTGCTTCTTGTCATTGGTCTGTTTGCTTTCATATGATTGAGCAAATTATCCATGTATTGCTCTTGAAGATGTGGGTTTCCCAGCACCTCCTTCATCTCCTTTGCCTTGTCTCTGTAAACCTTTCCTTCCTCCTCCACCAAAACTAGCCTCAGCGACTCGGCGACGTCGTCACTCGTAAACGACCCGTCTGACTCATTCCTCGGGATCGGATACCCCATCTTCTTCTCCTCCATAAACCTAACATTGAGCCCTTGATCCGAGAGGAGTGCGAATAGTATGAGAGCCCTCTCGAAACACAGTGCCTCAACCACGGAGCCCCACCCTGAGTGAGTCAGGATCCCACCCACCGAGTCGTTGGCGAGTATACTTACTTGAGGCGCCCATGTCGTCCATACGAAGCCCCTCCCTTTCACCCTCTCCTCAAACCCATCCGGCAGTTTTACACTATCGGTATCGGAGGAGCCGAGTTGGGTCCTGAGGACCCAAAAGAATGGCAGCCCGGACTTCTCCAACCCTAAAGCGATCTTGGTTAGTTCATCTTGACTGGGTTTGGCCTCGCTTCCGAATGCTACGTAAACCACAGAGCTTTTCCTCTGTAAGTCGAGCCACTGCTTGATGCGCTGCCACGATTTGGTTTCATCTCTTGAGTTGCAATCACCAGCACTAGGAGGGGGCAACTGACCGACCGGAAAGACGGGCTTCTGGTGGAGTTCCTCAAGCAGCTTCAGCCACTCGGGCTCGACCTCATAGCTGCTCCTGAGGGTGATAATGTCTGCACCTTCCTCTGCCGCTCCGAACCGGTGCATGTCGGACACTCCAGATGCATTCCCCTCGACGGCATCGAAGATTCTCTTTATGGCGAAATAGGGAAACGCGACGTGCGTCTTAAACGGGACCCACTCTGGAGGCACGGTGAAGTCCTCCGGCCTCTTCCTGTGATCGCCACCCATCGAGGCCCAGGTGGGGCCAGTGAAGACCAAGGTTGCAGCTATGTAGATGCTAAACATGGCTGTCTTGATGCCCAGATTTCTCGCGATCGGGCCGAGCCAGTAAGGTACGAAGTCGTATATGACAAAGTCCGGGGCCAAGGACTCAAGAAGCCTTGTCATGGGCTCACGAAGTAAGTCGTACGCTTTCTTCAAGTATTGGACCTTGTCATAGGTCAGGTCGCTGGTGGCCTCGGCATTCTCCGGGAGGTTTTCCACGGCAGGAAGTGGGATCTTCACGAAATCGATGAGGGTGGTGAGCTCTGGGGAAATTCTCGGGAGCCGATCGATGTTTTGGGGGGTTGACACAAACGAGATTCGGTGACCCTTTCTTGCCATATGCTTGGCGACCTCAATGAACGGAATCATGTGGCCGAAGGCCAGCCATGGGAACATCACTATGTGGAGCTCATGGTCAACAATCTCCGCCATAGTATATTCTTCGTACAGAGAGGGGCAGGCAAGAGAAGCACACTGATTTTAGTTCAAAGATAGTTTATTTATAGAGTGAGATATACCTAGGGCGCAATGATTATTTATTTTTCCTTTTATATCACCGCCTGAAGTTCATAAGTATAATGTATCTCAGCTAATTCAAAAATTCGAGTCCGACGGTCCATTAAGAGATAAATTTCTCCTAATCATAGACAATCTTCATTGTCACATTATTTGAACATGAAATTTTACTTAAAAAAAACATACGCTGTTCTAATATACGATAGTGAAACAATTAGATGGAGCTACTGGGGTCCTGTGGATTTTTTTTCTCGGTGGAAGCTACTGTGAATTTTTAAACAATAGATACGTCACGAGTCTAATTTTACGATATATATATATATATATATATATAATCAGATGTTGCTATCAATTTGGAAGAACTAAATCACGTGGACTAGTGGTTATTGTGATAATTCTAGGCATAAAGCATATATGTTGCGTATGCAAAAATTCTATCTCCCAGCTCCCGTCAAATACGCCATCTCTCGATGAAAACGTGTTGAATAAATCATAATTTATTAGAGGAAGAGTATTATAATCTCGAAATTTGGACGGCGATAACATAAACTTTATAAATCCAAAAGGTGTGAATTCCATTTCTCTCTCCTCTTTTTTTTTCTCTTTTTTTTTTTTAATTCCATTTGTGCGCTTAGAGGTCACCATGCATATGATTGATTAGGTATCAGACCTAATCCATAGTCGACATCTTTCTCAAATTGGAGCTTATGCAAAATCACAGGTTTCTATGATCTGTTTTGAGTTAAAAAAACGGTAGTAAGATAAGAAGAGCAAATATATCTAGTAATCACCATAAGCATCATTTAGCTCAAAATATATAAAAAGAGTATATACTTTCCTCATATATCTTTTGTTTCTTATTCTGCATATAAGAGTGCAGTTGGTAAACTATATTTCATGTGGATGAATTAAACTTCTAATGTACAGTTTATCAGTTCAAAATTCATTTGAAGTATTCCGTGACCAGGTTTAAGTTAATGTCTGAATAAAAATTAATCTCAATTGATATATTAAAAATAGATAATAAAGTAAAAATCACAACGGCAGCGTTAGGACCGGGGGTGGGAGATGGATTTAATAATTAATTCATCTTTCAGTAAGCATGAAGGCCCATGCTTGTTGGAATTATTTATAAGAGAATAATACTTAAAATATGAATCTATAAACCAGAGGAAGAGGAAGCAAAATCCTAGACCAACACATCCGACCAGTATTAGTGAGACAAAGATACAAGATGAGATAGTACCACGTCACCAAGGTCAGACGGTGTGACCACCCAATCAATTAGCTAATGAGGCGTGTGCTTCTCCAATTTCACAGTCTAATTGAATTGTGTAACGCTACTTGGCAGTATTGATATGGCACGATTCAATCACTATTACAATTAAAGATTACGGGTTGAGTTGGATCTTTTTTTTCCTCCAAAAATATCCCTACTCTTTCTCCTGATTCATATAAGGTGATACTAACATACTTACAGCGGTACAAAATATTTTGGCGATGCTAACAAACTTATAATAACTCTTCACTTTCACATAATGCCTCATGCAAATCTTCTCATGCCCAGCCGGCAGCCGGCAGCCGGCAGCCCGCCGGCTTGTTTACCCACCTTCACTTTCACATAATGCCTCATGCAAATCTTCTCATGCCCGGCCGGCCGCCGGCAGCCCGCTGGCTTGTTTACCCGCCTTCACTTTCAATTCTTATTGTTTTGACCGATTGAATTTAGGCCTCTTGCCGTCATCTTCCGCAGGAAATTCGATTATCAGTTGAAGCTGCTATTGCTGCAATGCCTTTGAGGATTTATCCGCTGCCCCTGGTATGCCTTCATATCTCGTTATTCATTCAAATGGCCATCTTCTATTGGATTGGGGTACGTAATCATAACCCCCTAGCCCTTTTCCCTGCCATGGGGGTCGTCCCCCTCTAACTCGATGGGGGATTCAACGAGCCCCTAAGGGTCGAGGGCTCGACCCTTCTCCCTTCAACCACTGGCCTAACGAACCATGGGCCTCTCACCTTTAAGAAGGGGGCCCATTAACGATCACCTCGAAGGAGGGACCTTGCTGGCCCCTCCCCCAAGCTAAAGGGCCGAAGGGCCCACTCTTGGGACTAATAATGGGCCTCGCTCAACCTTATTCCAAGTAATCGGCCCACACACCAATTCACTGGGCTTCATTGGGCCTGAACCTCCAGATAGGAGCCCACAACTCAAATAAGGCCAATATGAACTCACGTCTAGTTTTTCGGTTACAAATGAGGTCATTGTCTAATACAATGAAATATAAATTCTAAATAACTAATAAATGAATACAAGCAGTCTCACTAGGTATTGAATATGCGATCTATAGATTACCAGACGAGAACAAACTCTACTGCGCTGCATTCTCTTTTTACTCACGTATAGTTTAACTTGCTAAGTCCATCTGATTTGCAGTTCAAGAGCAACAAGATAGCCACTGTGAGTTTTTTTATAAATATTTCCCCTTAGCTGGTTTAGTGAGCTAACTGTTTCATTCCTAGTGATAGGGTTCTCTTTCTCATATAGATATTAACTTGAGTGTCGGAGAGGATTACTCGAGAACAACTCTTGAGTCCCCTATTGTCCCTTCCTTTGTTTTTATGGATTAGGACCTTCACAATAGTGACATGAAACAGGAGAGCTTTGAAAGGAAATCAAAGAGTAGCTTTTTGTTGAGATACATTATCCCCACATGGAAAAATTGAGAACGAAATCACAAGTTTATATGAGACTTGAGTCCAGCAACCTATCAGCTTAAGTTTTTAGGTTGCAGATGGGTTCAAATCCGTTTAGGCCCAAGTTGAAATCTTACATGGTATCAGAGCGAGTTATGCTTCCGCGTGCTCATGTGGGCTCACACCATGCCATATTCAGTTTCGAGGCAGCCAAGATTGTGCCTCATGTTAATCGGGGCCAAGAGTGGCCTAGTCTAGTTCCGATGTAGACAAAGGTGCACCTCTAGTTAGGCTCGAGTGTGGAGCTCGAGGCTAGTTTGATATTTGTCCCCCTTGCACGAGCACGGAAGAGGATGCCTGGCTCGTGGTCAATTGTTAAGGGCGGGTGTTTAAGGGCATGCGACACGTGTTAGACCACATGTTGTCACGTGAGGACGGGTGTTAAGATACGTTATCCCATATGGAAAAATTGAAAAAAAAATCACAAGTTTATATAAGATTTGAGTCCAACAACCTATCAACTTAAACTTTTAAGTTGCAGATGAGTTCAAGTCCGTTTAGGCCAAGTTGAAATCTCACACTTTTGGAATCGAGGAAGAGGAGAAGATCAGCTATGTGTTGATTTCGAGAAAGATCTTAATAGGAGAAAGATTCCATCCCGATTCTTATCTAATGACTTACATAAAGATGGGCCCATCTTTTTAAAGAACTACCAAAGCTCCGGTCAAAGGATCAGTAAAACACTGATACGCCTTATATATATATATATATATTTGATGAAGTCAAAAGTTAAACTTTAAATGAAAAGTGATAACTCACATTAGTTCAATTAAATAAACTGTTGTGTTTTAAAATTTTTTATAAACTTCTCTTGTGTAAACCTTGAAAAAAATTACGTAATACCCCTGTAAAATTTTGTATGCCAATTAGTTTTTCGGATAGTAGGAACATACCAAAAGAATTTTGTATGTCATAGCAGCGCATGGCTTCCCATTTGAAGCCTCAAACCATGAAAGCCGGCCTGATAAGACATTAACTATGGAGCTGTATATAATTGCCTTTACAAATGTTTAACCTAAAAAAAGAAAATAAAATTAATAATATAGATCTCCATAAAATTTATTCAGGTTACTACTATAGTATATTTTTCTTGTTTACAAGATATATTTATCATAAAAAAGCTTAGGTGCTTTTTTCAGCAAAATTATAGGAGACAATGAGATATTGCTATCGCAATTTCGAGATATCGAATATTAAATATATATTTTTTCTCTCAATAAGTGTGCTTTCCGAAGGTCAAACTCGTATTCTCCTCCTTATGAAGATTGAAGTTACTTACTAGGGGTATGCACAGATACCAGATAGACCCGGAACCTTTTGCAACCTACCCATTAGGGTGGGGTCTGGGTAAATCCAAAAAATAATATTGTAGGATCTTGGTAACAATTTAAGGAACCAGTGAAAATAAATTTCGATTTTGGTTCTACTGTACACGATACCCAGAACCTATATGTGAACCTTATTTCTTTTATTATTATCATTATTATTTTAATATTTCATAGTAACTTGAATTACATATTTGATAAACATAATAAAGTCAAATCCTATGTCTAAACCAAGGGTAAGTAATCCTTCAGTATTTCTTTATTATTATTATTTTATAATTCAATTGAGATATTTCTTTCATCAACTTTGAATTTGATATTTTAATTAATTTACTTATTTTTATAAAGTTTGATTTAAATCGTCATAACAATAATAGTAAATTAATTTTTGTTGTTTTACATTCGTAAGCTTTGTTTAGGAATGATCTTCACTCCATTCCAACAATAATAGTAACTCATCAATTTCTAATTTACTCTGTAATACATATATATATATATATATTAAATTTTATATTATTTAACAATATGACTAAATTTTAATATTTTAAAATTTCTATCTTTAAATGTTTTAATAATGATTAGCAAAATGCGCGGACCTTAGTCTAGTTTACATATAAAGTTTTGCATACTAAAAACTCAATTTGACGTGGTTGAGGCAAGTCCAAATAATTGCGATTTGATACCTTTTTCTGGGTGGTTAGGAGGCAAAGATTTGGCACTTTCAACCAATAAAGATAGTACAAAAACCTCACTGTATGATGGATCATGTACAAGCCCACTTGTGAGAATTAATTTGATACGTACTCTTGATTTTAGATGAGAACACGTGTCCCTAATCAAACCTCCTTTCTCAATTGTTGGATCGATATGCTTGATGTTATTTTTGTCATATGTAAGATTTGCTTTTTCTAATTTTTTTGATGAAATGGTGTGTATTTTCAGTTTATGAATTGAGATTAATTCTGTTCAAATCAACTTAATTCTAAGTACCAGATATTTTCAATAAGTTTGGCCCAAGATTTACAAGTAGAGTTTGCGTATTAGGAGTTCAACTTGCTAATAAATTACATCCTCATAGTTAAGAGCTTTGGAGTTTCGACAGTACAAAAAAACTCACTGTATGAATGATCAAGTCATTAGTTTTTTTTTAATCTTTTAAATGTAAATATACTCATAATTTCTATTTAATCCTTTTTCGAACAGTCTTTTGGTCCTTCTACTGGCCTCGAAACTAATGCCGAAGGGTGAAGTCATCGCTCATCTGATGACTAAAATGGACGAAGAGACCACTTGAGAAGAGGAAGGAAAGTTATATATTTTCGGACAAAAAAAAAAGTACAAGGGAAGGCTCATAGATTTACTATGATAAAATAAAAATTTTAATACTTAATTAAATTACACAGATAATCTTATAGCGAATATCAAATTTAAAATTTCTTAATTATTAAGACGAAATCACGCGTTACTACACTATAATTTTTTTTTATACAAGGAACGGAGATTTAATGTCTCATTTCGTACGTTTAGGCCGTGCCCTGTTAATGGCAGTAGTTGCTCCCCTAACCTCATGCAATTCATAATGAATTGTCAGTAAGGACGATAACTTACAATAGCTCAGATCCGATTCATAACTTTCTTCTGGAATAGAGTGGGCAATGATTTATTCCAAGAAATTGCCAACTGTTCAAGAGTATTATAAAACTGGAGTTTTTCTCCTAAATAGACTTCTTTTTAGAACTTATTCTAAAACTAGAGTTTTATTGAAAATAATTTCCAATCTAGACTTGTGTGTGTTAAATTCTTTTCAATTCAATCCTTATTTCTTTTACTCTTTTGAAAATATACTTAAAAATACTCTTATATCTTATTTGTGAAATATGACCATTTTCCGGTTCGGTTCATTGATTAGCCTAATCTTTAAAAATATTAGAACTTAGATAACAATTAATCGGTTCAGCTACTTTGTACTAAATTCTTATGAGTCAAACTTAAATTGAAGTGGAGCTCGATACTTTTAAAGACACTTATATGTCTTATTTACCAAATACAATTTTTTTCCTTTTCAGTATACCGGTTAACCGAAATTTTTACAAACACTAAATTTAGATAAAATTTAATTGGGTTTGGCTAAGTTCATCGCAAAATTTACTTTGTTTGGTTTTACAATTTATTTTTAACTTTACTCTACTTATTTTTAATTCAACAACACAATTATTATTTTTCCCTTTTTCAATTTTTTTAATCATTCAATTCATTTTTTAATACTAAATTACCTCAACTATTCATTACTTTTTTCACAATTCAACAACACAATCATTACTTTCTCTCAACTATTCATTATTTGTTCACATTTTTTCTCCTAATTTAATAACACAATCATTACAACCCAATTAATTTATATATATTCAAAGTTAAAATAGAGTTGAGTTAAAACTCAACTCAAATGCCAAACAAAGAATAAGAATCAAACATATATAACTCAACTCAAATGCCAAACAAAGAATAAGAATCAAACATATATTGAATGGCTTTTTGAGTTTTCATATTTTCTTTTTCTTTTTTTAATTATTTTTGGAATTCTATTTTAGTTATTTTAGGAATTCTTAAAATGTTAAGGCCTAAGTCTTTCTTTCCTTTATAAGTCAAACATATCAAGAATTCTTAAAATTTGCGTCCAATGTAGCTAAACCTGATTAAATTTTTTCTACATTTTAATGCTTGTAAAAAGAATTCGATTAATTGATTTACCTAATTGTAAAATTGTAATGTTCGGTAAACAAGACATATGAATGTCTTTAAATGTACGAAAATCGACCTCAATTTACATTTGATATTTAAGAATTGAGTACAATGTAGCTGAACCAATTAATTTTTATCTAGGTTTCAATGTATTTAAAAAATAAGGTTAACCGGCTAACCGAACAAGAAAACAGTTACATTTATAAGTAAGTAGGATATAAGAGTATCTTTTAGGGTATTTTTAGAATTGTTAAAAAAATAATAATTGAATTGAAAAGAATTTTATACATGCAAGTCTAAATTGGAAATTATTTTCAAAAGAGATCTAGTTTGGGAATAAGTTCTAGAAAGAAGTCTATTTAGGGGAAAAACTCATAAAATTGTGCCAACACCCTGTTTATATTTAATCACGGACATATATTGATATATGTGATAGGCATTATTCCGGTGATCAATTGCAGAACAACAGTAATCAAATCTTCCATCTCTCAATGAAATCATGTGGATATCACACAAATTAAAAGTACATCTCTCAATCGAATCATGTGATATTGATTAATTAAGTCCAAATATAAGTTATATAACTATGGTGATCTCGACATCTTTGCCTATCCAAAATCTACAGTTTGTATCAGTTTTAATTCAAATTGAAAACAAAGTAAAGGCGAGAAGAATAAAAATGTCTAGCTGTACTGATGGGAGCATATACCTAACTTCCATAAATGCGACCACGTTAAAACGAGAGCTTGATATGAATCGATATTTAGTGTAATACAGTAGCGCACGTCCTCGCCTGATAATCAAGATATTTCGGATTCGATACTCAATGGGATTACTCGTGCCCTTATATTAACTATTAGGATTTTTATTTTATTGTACTAGGCTTACGGGCCTCCCTTGTAACCAGAAGAAAAAAATGAACTGATATTTGAGAGAAAATGGTGCAATATAGTGACATATGTCATTGTATGGAATCAAGAGATCATATATTTTTCTGTCAATAAATAAGCGACTTATAGTATAGTGGTACTCAGTCTTGACGTGAAACTAAAGATTTTAAGTTCAGATCTCAAGATCTTCAGTATCCCTTTATTACAAGAGAGATCTATGAGTTGAAAACTTATCGTTTGAGAAGAGCCCGTGAAAGAGCCCCTTAGTCCATATGAAACGGTCCCTTGGAACGGTATGCTCAATGAGAACCCGACAGTGGAAAGACTCCTTGAAGCCCAATGAAGGACTCATGACCATCATAGAATAATTAGCATTTTTTATTTTGTTTACCGGCCTAATAATAATCGTTATTCGTGTATTGAAGAGCTCGAGTCGATTATTATTATCCACGATAATTAAAAGGAAAAAAAGAAAAAGCAAAATGTACTATTACAACTATTCGTGTGTTATCAATATATTAAAAGGATTAGAAAACTATTCTAGTCCTTTTTCATTTTTTTGGTAGTTTAACGAGGCCAGAACTGAATACAAAGAAAAGAAAAACTACGAGCTACGTAGACGTGGTAATTCTAGTCCGTTTTCTGATGTATTTGGAAATGGACACTACTATTAATACATTTGCTTTCCTAAGATAAAATTGTCCATTCTACAAGTACTGTGTGCGATCCTCCCAAGACTTCGATAATAACCAACATCAGACACGGCCTTTCGTGGTCCATTTAACTCTTGATATACTCTTTAGAAAGCAAACACATCCGCTCTCCTACAGCCATGGAAACCATCTAAGAGATCTCTCTTGTTTTCTACTTGGGTCGTACTTATGGGCTCAATCCACATTAAGTACGTACAATGACTATCTAACCGATTAAATTTTTCATTGGCCTTTTAATTGCCGCAATTTGAACCATTGCTTCTTTCGTCTCCTTTTCCGTCTTGTAGAGGGATGAACCGGTGTTCCTCGATGCCTGCATTTGCTTGATTGCTTAAATGCCTCAGGGAGATATAGTTATTACTATATCTATCTCCTCCCCTATGTATTGGAAAACACTATGATCGGCAACTTTTGGAATGCTCTATTATTATTATTATTATTATTGTTATTGTTATTGTTATTTTTTTTGCTCTGTTTTGGGTGAAAGAGAGACCCCGTTAATGTGTACATACACTTTGCCAACAATTCACTGGTTTGATAGGACAAATAGATAAACTCATAAACAAGAAGAAGAAGATAGAAATCGACCGTACAATGCAAGACAGCTCGACCAGCTTATTATACTAGCATAATCCTAGGAAATCCAAGCTTAAGCAAGACAGGCGTGATCTCGCTCGTACATTGAAGAGGACGGTAAGATTGAACATACAAATGCTACAGGTTAAGATCCCAAGTGTGAGAATAAGATTATCGAGTTTGCTATGTAGAATGAATCTTGGCGACAGGTCGGTTTGCTTTCAAATGATTCAGTAAATTATCTATGTAACGGTTTTGAATATCCATGTTTCCATAAGCACTTCTCATCTCCTTCACCTTCTCTCGGTAAACCTTTCCTTCCTCCTCTACCATCACCAGCCTCAACGATTGCGCTACGGAGTCGCTCGTGAATGACCCGTCCGACTCGTTCCTTAGGATCGGGTGCCCCATCTGCTTCTCCTCCAAAAGGCGAGCATTCAACGCCTGATCCGATAAGAGCGGGAACATTATAAGAGGTTTCCCGAGGCTCATCGCCTCCACAACTGAGGTACCCCCACAATGGCTCAGGAACCCGCCCACCGAGTCGTGCGCCAGTACCTTGAGCTGAGGTGCCCAGCTCGTCCACACGAGTCCCCGGCCTTTGACCCTCTCCATGAATCCATCTGGAAGTTCGACCCGATCTACATCGGATGACCCAAGTTGGGTCTTAAGGACCCAGAAGAACGGTAACCTGGATTTCTCCAGCCCGAGAGCGATCTGAGTCAGTTCGACTTGGGTCGGTTTCGACTCGGTTCCGAATGCAATGTAAACGACGGAGCCCCTCTCTTTTGAGTCGAGCCACTCGTTTATCCATTGCCACTCATCAGTCTCCTTGCTGTGACCATAATCTCCCTGTCCCGGGGGCAACTGACCCACCGGCAAGACAGGTTTCGGAATGAGGTCCCCGAGGAGCTTGAGCCACTCAGGCTGGACCTCGTAGCTACTCCTGACCATTATGAGGTCCGCGCTCTCCTGCCCTGCTCCAAACCGATAAATGTCGGTCACACCCGAAGCATTCCCATCAAAGGAGTCGAAGATCCTCTTTATCTCGAAAAGTCGAAACGCGAGGCTCGTCTGGAATGGGATCCACTTGGGAGCGACCGTGTAGTCCTCGGGTGCCTTCCGGTAGTCCCCTCCCATGAGGGACCATGTGGGCCCCATGAAGGCCAAGCTCGACGCGAAGAAGATACTGAACTGGGCACTCTTGATGCTCAGTTCGCGGGCGATGGGTCCGATCCAGTAAGCGGCGAAGTCGTAGATTATCCAGTCTGCGTCGGACGACTTGAGGAACTTGGCCACGGGATCGAGGAGCTTGTCGTGTGCTATCTTTAAGTACTGGATCTTGTCATAGGGCAAGTCACTGGTAGCCTCAGCAGTTTCGGGCAGGTTCTCCACGGCAGGAAGCGGAATTTTCACGTATTCAACCAGGGCTACGAGGTCCAGGGGGATTCCCGGAAGCCGATCGATGTTTCGTGGGGTCGAAAGGAAAGAGACACGGTGACCCTTTCTCCCGAAATGCTTGGTGAGCTCCAAGTATGGGATCATGTGGCCAAAAGCCAGCCATGGAAACATCACTATGTGGAGCTTATCATCAGCTGTATCGGCCATGGCAATCTAGATGGGGGTAGAGAAAGAGATAAAGCAAGAGCGATAATGGCAATCACATGTGCATGACACTGCGTACTCTGCACTTAGAAGGCCCCATATATCGGAAAAAGTCGGACATTTAACGCGCGTACCACCACGCAATATCATAAGCCAATCAGGGTCATCATTTTGAGTTTTTAATATTATCACAAAAAAAAAAATTCATTGTCAACAAAAATAAAATTATTTATGTATATAAAACTACATATATATGCTAGTTTCACGGGACCTACGGAAGCGTAAAAGGAATAGGAATTCAAAATTTTCCTACCCGTGAAACTAAATCCCAAGACCCACTAGTAGAATGGGAATAGATAAAATATACCTGGAATCTTTTAAACTGTCGACCGAGCGTCCCAAGCGTGACGCCTCTACCGGTATCCACACCGACTTCGTCGACGAGTCTTCGAGATCAGCGGTGCTAGCGGCCAATGCTCGAAAGAAACACCGGTGTAACTCCGATAATAATATGACTAATGGATGTCTTCAAATCGAATAATTCGATCTGAACTCTCGTACGCACATACACTTATATACACAAACATACACGCACACACATATATCATGTATATATATATATATCCATCCCATTTCTGATGGCTACATATATGCATTCGACAATGCATTGATTTTGCATGACTTTCATGCAAAAAGAGGCCACATGGAATGCACTTGGCATCCATGCAAAATGACAAGTGTCTCTATGTGCCACGTGGCTCCCAATTCGGGTCCCATGTGTTTCTGTATCATGTATCGAATTGAGTCCATTAAATCTAATAATTCGAGTCTAATTAATCGGCAAATTTAATCTCATTAAATATCCGATTAACTAATCACACCGTAACTTGTCTAATCTCTATTAGACAGTTTTAGTGTTTCAAAACCATCCCGTCGATTTGGTCATAGTGTGTGACCCTGTAGGTTCCTGATTACGTTAACAGTAATATCGAAATCTCTATTTCAATATTACAAACAGTGAGTGGCATCTAGCAATGCATCACTACTACTCAAGTAATCGGAAAGTCAATTTCTTGACGAACTTGTGACCTATGTTACCGTGAAGTATAATCCCTTTGTCCTCTATATCTCTATTGAGCCTAAGGCATGATCGCTGTCATCCTTGTATGGCTCAATCTCTTTTTCTTGGTTTATCGGGCAAATCTATCAGAACAAATGAGCTCGATATCCCTATATCGACTCATTTGGGTATGCATATACTTATAGACTCTGCCCACCAAGCGGCCATGATATATCACTCCCATTACGTAAGAGGAACAAATCATATCTTGGTCATTCACATTCCTCTCCAGGTTCTGTGGTATACCCAATAACTGTCTTTATAACCAACATGTTACAGTGGCATTTAACAGTATCAAAGTATACGACATTACATGTAGGAAATTATGATGACGTCAAGTCAAAGGACCATTGTACCATAGTCACTGTGACTCGATGTCTCCACATCCATGACCTGTGAGACTTGGTCATCAATCTACACCCACACTAGTCTAATTGCATTATCGTTATCCTAATTAACGATAATACTTTGACTAGGGACATTTAGAAATAATGTTCAGTCATTATAGGATTTCACAATCAAGTTACACTCGATGCATGTTGAGCCTACTATTCCAAGGACGTTATTGTGTAAAATTAATATTCAGCGCAACCCACACAATAACAGAAATGCATCGTATTATAATGAAATATATGTCATATTACAGAATTGATGACAGATTGCCTCTAGGGCATACACCAATTCCCAACAATATACCCATTACACACAAAACATTCTTCACATATAGAATTCCCCAATTCATCTCTTTTTCTTCTTTAGCATACATTAACAAAAGAAAAAAAATATATGTATATATATATATATATACACAGCTGAAGTCCTGAAAATTTGTGATTTATCGATTGTGTCCTATGTGTTTTATTTTGGACAAATAAAAAAGTATACAACTGAACCCTATAGTTCGTTACCCATTTTCAGCCCAAATTGTAATTGAGTAGTGCGGTACCAGGCGATGATGTTGGAACATGAAGATAGTCAAATACAAATGTGGCATTTTCCACCTGGTATTTTCTTTTGATGTGGCTTGCTTAGAATAATAGAAAATTAAAATAATAAAATAAATAATTAAAAAAAAAGAAAGGATGGAGAACCCGGCTAAGGAGGGCTAGCGGCCTCAACCGCGACCACCATCTACTTTGACGAGGCCGTCGGAGGCCTTAGTGGTCGATGGCAACCTTGATGAGGGGTGGTGGTTACCCGTGCGGCGCAAGCCACTAGAGGTGGCCGACGGCCACAACCAACTCATGTGAGGTCGCCGGCACCCTCAATGGTGACCGCGACCTTAAATGGATCATGATGGCCATTAACAGAGCCCTTATGTTCCCTCTTCACTAATTTTTCTTTTTTAAATTATTTTTTTCTAGAATTTTAAAAACTCAATAAGCTTGATGGCACTCGGGGATAGGGGGCCTCGTTGGCGACCCCCACCCCTCGAGGTGAAGCTGTCGACAAACTCTCAAGGCATCGATGATCTCATCCCAAGGGGTTGGGGGTTGTCAGGGAGCCCCTACCCCTGAAATCGCGCTCGAGGTCAAGATCAAACTCGAGCTCGATTTCAAGGGTGGTGAGCTCGATTTCGAGGGTGGTGGGCTTGCCTGCACCCCCACCCTCTTGGATGAGGTCGTCGATGCCTTAAGGGTTTGTTGGCGACCTCATCTTAAGGGGTGGGGGCTACTAGCAAGCCCCCCACCTTGGGAACTGGGAAGCACCCGGCCCAATAAAGGGTTAGGTTTCCTTTTTGTTGTAAAAGTGTTTTGTATTTTATTTTATTTTATATATCCACGTAAACATTTTCATGATAGGTCAAAAATATTTAATGGTGTTAACCATAATGTTATCACCAGTTACCATTCAATTATTTTATATAATGGAGTTACAGGACTGATTAAGTAAAAACGAAACATGCAAAACTCGATCAACAAAAATCGCGAAACTTTTAGACTTTAGCAATAACGTTCTCTCGCGAGGGGAAATTTTTTTTTCAAGAATCTAAAGATGCAAAACTATTATAAATTTTTCAAGTTCTTGTCCGCCACGAATCTAGTTGGCAATCGGCCAATAATTTTTCAAATCTTATCGCCTCAGGAAGGACTATTTGGCAGGGCTCCATAATGCTTGTATGTAGGGATGTGCATAGATATCGGATATCGGTTGGAAACTACTCGTTAGGGTAAGGTCCAGGTAACTCCAATTGAAAATGGAGTAGAGTCTGGGTAGTAATTTAAGGAACCGGTAAAAATATGTTCCGGTTCCAGTTCTAACATATAGGTATTCACGGAACCAGTACCTAGGACGTATATATTTTTTAAAAAATATATATATTTTATAGTTACATAATCCTCTATGTTCGATATAGTAGTTACAGATTCCTAAGTGGAGCTTATTTGCTAGATAATTATATAATCTTTTAATTGCTTATTAGCCTTATCTACTATATAATCCTAAGGAGAGCTACATAATCATTTATTTTTGTGGATCGATGGATGTGATCCGATTAATCTATATCGACAATTATCTATTTTGCGTGATTGTGAATGAAATCTTTTCGATTTTAATTATTTATTTCATTTATTGTGTTTGAAGAGCAAAAAAAAATAAAAGAAAAATTTACAAGTTCCAGCAAGGTGCCGAAACCTGTAGTATAATTTAGGTTCCAAGTAGATTCCAATTCCAGATCTCACATGGTAGGATCCGATTCTAAAATCTTGAAACATGTTCCTTACTGGATAGGATCCGAGTACCGTGAAAAACATGATACCCGAACCCGCACACCTCTACTTATAGGGATGTTCTTACCGAATTTGTGCTCATAAGTGTGCTCACAAGTGTCCAGAAAAGTGTGCTCATAATTTTCTTTTTACTACAAAGGAGGCTAATAGATCTTGTATAAGAAAATAAAAAACTAAATAAGAAGGTATTGATAATCCTCATTAGAAAAGAATTAGATGAATTATTAGGAGGATATTATGACCACTATTATCATAATCGGATCACCTGATTAGATTGAGAACCGACACTATGTCCAATCCAGTCTGTTCAAGGACCCAAATTGATTATTGAACTGTTGAATCTATTGAACCGGCTAGTTTTAAGCTAAATTCCCAACAATCGATCGGTTCTATAAGTTTTGTGGGTTCTCTCTTTTTGTTGAAGGGTTTGAACCCTTCACTTTGACTTTCCCCGCATTTCTGTGACTAAACACCCTATCAATCAAGCTACCATGCTCCTATTGCTCTTATTTTCCTAACTTTTAGCTACCAATCAGTCCTAATTAGTGTTTTGGAAAGAAATATGTTAAATGACAATATTATATTTCAAGGATTTCTTTAAAATTATTATATTTTTGTCATACTTATCCTTCTTTTATGAAGAATATAAATATTTATTTTATTATAATTACACATGTCATAAAATATTTATTTTATTATAATTACACATGTTATCCGATCTCTCGAACCCCAATCAAACTTATAAATCCAGACAACCTTACCCCTTCCGGCTCATAATTTGATAACACCGACACTAATTTTGACACTAATTTTAACATGGTGATGATGCCAATGCCAATCATGTCAAATCGCATCAAACATAAAGTCATGGAACTGAGCTTCCATTGGTCAAGGGACGGCATCATCATTACGAAATAATTAGTCGAACTCCTTTTCGAAGCCAGGATGAGTGGCCAGTGGATTATCTGCTTTAATGATTAAATAATCTACATAGTTCCAAGGATGAGAATTTGGGTCATCTGGAGTTGCATAACAAGCATAATAAGTTGTTCTTTTCTTTGCTACCCACAACTCAGAATGTTAGACTGGAAGGATAAAAGAATAAATTGGCTTTATATAATAAAAAGAGAAAAGGGTTATAGCACATCGGCACATTTACTCGCCCGATAATCTAATAGTTTCAAATTCGTCCATAGTAGAACTACTCGCGTCCCTTTATTAAATTTTTTATTTTCTTATATTAGATCTCATTTGATGTGATTTTCATCGTTTTGAGTTTACTAATGACCTGCACCTACATTGTCTCGTTTAAAAAGAGATATTAAGCTCTTGCTTCATCTGGTACCATAGATATAGATTATTCCTTTTTTGTCCTGCCAGTGCCATCCCAGCTATAGGAATTGACCAGGAACCTGAACGACGAAGCAAGAGCTGTACAGGTACTACAACAGATAGTGAGACCCACGGTGGGACTGAGTTGGAGCAGTCCATGCTCGCAAACACATTCACGACATCGTTTTGGCTCCTTAGCTGTCCCTTTCCACAGGCATCAGACAAATTTAAGATGATCCCTGCGAGGGGTCAACAACATTCCTCGATTCGGTTCACTTTCTCCAACTGACCATGCCTTCTTACTGACCTAGAAAATAGAGAGAACAAAGCTTACAGAAAGCTAATTAAAGTCTTGCAGCGACAACGGCTAGTGCTTCACAAAGTGGATAGTGATGCTACAGATTACCTCTCCGGCCAAGAGCGAATCGTTAAAGTCAGCAGAAAGAAAATTCTAGGGGAAGATTGAGACATAAGTGGCAACAATACTTACGATTTGAAGAAGTCAGCATCTGCTGCTGAAGTTATGTGACTCAAGCTGATCAAGACAATAAACCCAAGTCAGCCTATGGAGATTTGTTGTTTGTTCCAGATAGATAGGAACACCTGAGTGATCTCATAAATCACGAATAAAGAACTCCAACATCCTCGCAAGATTACAGGAAAGATCAAATATGACGCCGCATTTCGATGATTAACTCTAATACCTACATGAATTATTCCACCAATCATCAGAAGATTGAATCAAGAACATCAGAAATATGTCATCGCATTTCTAAACTGCAGTACTCGACTTGAATCTAGGTTGTAGCACCTGTTATTTTTCTTGCATTTTGCGAATAGAAACAGAAAATTCAGTCATTATCCAGCTCAGAGTATCAAACAGTCGATTGAGAAGCTCCTCGCAACAATCTCTGTGCAGAGATATAGGCCCGGAATGAATGCAATTTCTTATCATTAGAAGTCCCTCCTTGAGGAAAGATTCACTGAAAGGGGATGAACAAAGTGTAGGGCTCTCTCACCTGAAAGACCGTTGAGGAAGATGAGGATTCACCACATTTTGAGAAACTAAAGCCAGAGCTCCTGCATAACCTCAAGAGGATGATTTTTACAGGTGTCCAGCACTGTTATCGAATGCTGACAGTGAGGCTGCGGGCAACCTCTGCGTGGCTGCTGCATTGCTCTCAAAATCATCCAGAAATTCCTTGTACTGAACAAGAGGATGATTTTTACAGGTGTCCAGCACTGTTATCGAATGCTGACAGTGAGGCTGCGGGCAACCTCTGCGTGGCTGCTGCATTGCTCTCAAAATCATCCAGAAATTCCTTGTACTGAACAAGAGCTGAGATCAATTGGAGAAGATCCCTTCAATCAGCACTCCGTATCCTCAGATCATTGAATCGAGTTACTTAAAAAGTGATCTGACCTGATTAAACAAATTAAAGAAAGCTGCCCGCAAATGAAGACAAGTAGGACAGAAAGTTCAAGTGAGACATACAAATGAAGCAAGCCCTTGCTTGATGAATATAGTTGGAGGGACAAATGGGGGACCACTACTGCGTAACACGTGAAAGCAGCCATACTGGAACAGCAACCGAGAATCACTGCAATGAAATTAATAGAATGCTATATTATCAGAGAATTCCCTGAAAATAAAAACACTCCTAATCAAACAAATACGGAACATAATCTAAGTGAATGGCAGCATATCAATCTCTGGAGTTGTCCCCCATGAATCAAATAAATAAAGGAAATATATCAAAGAGAAGCTTTTCTGCAATCCTCAGTGAACATAGATTATGAAAGGTCAGGCAGAAAATCAACTAGAAAAAATGCATCATCAGCCTCATTCTGTTTTAGTGGGATAATAAAATCAAAAGTAGCCCTTTCACCAGTGCAATTTATGAACTTCTTCAACAGTTACAGACAATACATCACTAAATTTTCAAAGAAAATCAATCGCCATGCACATAAGTTTGAGGGAGGGGCGGGGGGGGGGGGGGGGGGGGGGGGGGGGGGGGGAGAGTGTGGGGGGCGGCATAATAAATATGCTACTTACCATTTACCATTATTAGTAACATATATCAAGTGGGAAAAGCCATTCAAGAGGTAAGATTCAAATGTACACTCTAGTTCAAGTTATGCTTGCAAATAGAAGTTCTTTCTTACCAGAGATTCAATATGGAACTCTGGAACATAATGGAAGAGCAAATACACTTTGCTAACAGCTAGAAGCACTTGTAATGTCCACATACAGATAGAGCACATGCCTATTTGCTTGACAACAGCGACATGCAGTACCTGCAAAGAAGCACTTTCATAATCAGTTGAACATAAAGCCCTGAGAACTAATGTGGCAGTGCATATAGAGGAAAAGTGTATGATGGAAACAACGCATAGAATATACTAAAATTAAATGCTAGAAAGGCTGCAAATTATAATAGCGGAATGAACAAGAGGAGCAAGCTCATGATAAAGTTATTTAAGTTAATGCCTGGAGCCTAAATAAGCAGGTTGAAGAGCCACAAAAGAATTGTACAAAAATCGCAAAAGGATCACTGGAAATTGCTATAATCATGCTTCAAACTGCCTCAGAAAAAAAATCACTAATTAGAAGTAAATTATAAAAACCAGCAGAAGAGGATCCAAAATATTCCAAGCCCCTGATCCTTGAAGTAAAATCACTTAGGAGCCAAACTGATGATATAGTTCAAATAGTAATAGTGAAAGGAATGGGACTCTCTAAAAAAGCAAACTATGGATCATAAACACAGGCTAAGCAAGTGCAGTGTTTCCTATTGGTCCCAAAATACCTTGTACACCAAAAATTTTCAGTATAGATCATTGCCATCTCCAGGAATCCATTGCTTGGTCTTCCAGGAATGTACTCCACTCATAATAGATCTGCACCAGATGTCCAATTTTTTATGATATCGGCAAATTCCAGCCTGCAAAGAGAGTTTATCAATAATTATATATGGAACTGAGCAAAAGAAAGAAAAGACAGGTTTCGTGTTCTTTTCACAGTTTTACTTTGCTCCCCCTTCGCCTTAAGAAATACAAGGAGTTTAGCATGCTAATGAATAGATAACTACGAGCCAGTGAAACCTAAACATATTCTAAAAAGAATTGAGGAGTTCTGTATCATGCACAAGAACAACGAGAAGCTATTTTACCTGCTAATGATGACTGTACTCATAGGCTCGGTCATCATGCTAAAATACTGGGAGGACAAAAGAAGTATTGCATTTCCTTCACAGATATAAAGCTACCAACAGAATATGTTGGTCCTCATCATGTGGACAGGAAAGTCTCATATCCATTTACACAACAGTCCCTCATACAGTAGAGCCAAATGTCTCATTGGCCGTCGTCCCAGGAACTCAGACAAGATACAGTTGAGTATTAAACTCAAAATCAAGTACTGTCCAGTCCCTCAATCAACATTGAATATGTTTTAGGATGAGGTTGGAATCCTTTTTTCTCCATAATACCTAGCAGCTCAGAGCATCTGTCAACAAAACCTCTCTTAAGTAGCCCGTCAACTAGAAGCTTCCATGCCACCTCATCGTGATTATACCCATGCTCCAGCAGAGAGCAGAAAGCTTCTTTAGCCTTGTCATTTTCTTCCTCATCATAAAGACCACAAAGAAGAAGCTTGTATGACTCTAGCTGAGGTAGAAGGCCCTGTTCGATCATACCATCCATGAGTTTCATGGCTTCACCCAACAATCTCTGAGCGCAGCAACAATTAATAAGGGAGATGTAGGTCTTCTCATTGGGAGTTATTCCTCTCTCTTCCATATGACCAAACACTTGAAACGCAATTTCCAGGCGCCCCTTATTACAAAATCCAATAATGAGCTTTGTGTAAGTATTCAAATCAGGATAACACCCATGTTCGGACATCTTGTCAAAAAGTTCCAAGACAGATGGGAATTCTACAGTGTTCCAAACATCATCCAGATCAATGGTTGTCTTAATGTTTGATACTGATCCTAATCCAACAGCAATCCCATTTTCCTTCACTTGTTTCTCGATCAAAATATGCTTCAGTAGAAATGAATAAGTATGGTGAGAAGGCACACAACCAGCAGCGAACATTCGCTTTAAGACATCAAAAGCACAAGGAAGCAATCCTAAGCGCCCATACGCATCAATTAATAAGGTGTAAGTAAGCGAGTCTGGCACGATCCCTTCTTTCTTCATCTTATCCATCACATGTTCTGCCTCTTTTACTCTCCCTTGGATGCAATAAGCATGCAAGAATGTGGTGTAGGTGAATACATCAGGTTGCAGTCCTGAAGAAACCATTTGCTCGAAAACCTTTTGGGCATGGTCAAAATCCCCTTCAGCAAGCATTTGCTTAATCATAATTGTATAGGTGTGGACTGTGGGTTTCAAATCCTTCGTCACCTTTTCAACCATATTAAGTGCCTCTTCCATCTTTCCCTCTTTGCAGAGACCATCTATCAAGGCATTATAAGTACAAGAATTCGGAAGACATCCCTCTTCAAGCATCCTATTCACTAAATTCTTGGCATCTTCGAGTTTCCCAGCTTTGCAGCACCCATCAATTAGAGCTGTATACATCACTTCATTTGCCTTAACACCTTTCTTGGGTAGAGATTCAAATAAATCATGGGCTTCTTGAACTCTGCTTTTCTTGCAGAGGGTGTCTATTAAAAAGCCATATGTCCACTGATCAGGAGCAAGGCCACTTTCCTCCATCATATCGAGCAGCCTATAAGCAGTATCTAGCTCACCTAATTTACACTGACCATGGATTAATGAATTATATGTCATTAGGTCTGGGGACAGCTTGCGCTCAATCATCCGATCAAGCAGGGCCATAGCCTTGTGCAGGTTTTTAATCCGAGAATACCCACATATCAATTCATTGTATGTCCGAGCATTCGGGCTGCAACTATTTGACTCCAGCAAAGCCAAAACTTCCAAAGCATCATCCATCCTTCCTTCCTTGCAATACCCATCCATTAAAGCATTGTATGTGACCACATTAGGGACCAATCCCTTCTCCAACAACCCATCTAACATTCTCCGTGCTTCATCAACCTTGTTATCTTTACACATGCTATCCATAAGCACGGTATAAGTATGAAGATTAGGCTGGCAGCCCCTCTTGGGCATCTCCTCAAAAAGATCCATTGCCTCTGACCTCCTATTCGATCCGCACAAACCCCATATCAAAACTGTGTAAGTGCGAACCGTGGGAAAACAATTATCTTCACCCATCTGAGAAAACAATTTAAGAGCCTCATCAACCCGCTTAGCCTCGCAAAGGCCATGAAGAAGATTGGTGTACGAAACCTCATTTCTTCGACAACCCTTTTGGGGCATTTGCACAAACACCCCGTAGGCACCATCTACATCTCGGTTCCGGCAACATCCCAAAATCAGAGAAGTATATGTAAACGTGTCGGGACTCAACCCAGCCTGGAAAATCTTCCTCACATAAACCTCAGCCTCCGCCACCTTCCCCAGCTTACAGTAGGCATTAATCATCGTATTAAACGTATAAATGTTCGGCGAAACCTTCTCGTCTAGCATCTCTATGTACACTTTCTTCATTTCATCGATCATAAGGAACCTTGACAATGACATCAACAATGTATTATAGCATCTAACAGTGAGCTTGAACTTTAACCCACTATCACGATTCATGCTCAGCACAAAATCCAGCAAGAACCGAGCGTCATCGACCGAATCACAGCATTTGATCATGGAAAGCCTAACCTTCTCGGCAACGCCAAGAAAGTTATTGGGAATGAGAATGGCGAGAAGAGATGAATGAGACTGGACGTTGTGCTTGAACCCGGGCCGCTGGGCGATCCAATTGAAGAACCCAAGGGCGGTCTGAGGGTCAACGTTGAAGGCGAAGAGGGAAGAGACATGGGAAGGGGTGATGGAGGGGATCAGGGTTCTCAACGCTGGGTTCTTCTGCCAGTTCGGGGAGGAGAGAATGGAGAGGAGCTCGGGAATGGGAGATGGAGAAGCTGGAGAATGGGCGACTGAGGTGAGCGATTCGCTGAGGAGGAGGCGGTGGTTCTGGTGCTGACGGTCGAGCGGGGCGGCGGCAATGGCGGAGGCGGCGGCCGTACGGGAGGAGGCGCAGCAACGGGCGGCGGACGAGATGGCGCCATTCCGGAATGGGAGATGGGTAAGGGTTTGCATGCATATGGAGGGGCGGCCGTCGGATCCAGCGGTGGTGGGCGGTGGAGTGGAGATGGAGGCGGAAGGGTTCGTAGCGGTGGTGGCGGAGATTGCTGCAGACCGTTGACAGAGTTGAGGGAGAACGAGGGAGTGAGAGTTAGAGAGATAACATTTGGGCTTTTTCTTGGGCCTTCCCAACGGATCTTGCGAGGCTTCAAAGTACAAATTTGGGCCAGCAACCTTCCCTGGAAAAAGGGCATCAAAGCGACAACACGTGTATATTCGCAGCCTTGTGATGATATGCGATAGGCGAAGCCAGGGAAAGAGTGATTAAAGTCATTCATGCACGTAAATTACCTTCTTTTATTTTTTCTTTTTTATGTGCATTTGGTATCCAAAAGTTCAATAGCCTCCGACTAATTCAGTTTGAGTCGGGTCGACCTGTTAAGGGATAAAACTCTTCCAGTATTAATTTTTTCTGTTTAGAAGATTCGAATCCAAATCTTGTTTAAGGGAAACAAACCAAAACCTTTAATTCGGAAGATAGATGGGGTGAATCAGGTGAGATCCAATGTAGATCCAACTTTTTATTCACTCATGGGATTCGAGCGGTCTGTTCACGTCAAATCGTATGACCATTTAATTGGCAACACGTAGAAGATCTAGGCGTTTCAAGAAGCGGTTCCAAAATATGAGACATGCCACTAGCTGGCCCTACCGATTCAAAGCTTGTATCATGGTTTAGATGTCCGCGCGATTGATCGACGGCTAGGTTTAATATTCAAATAATAGTTCGCGCCTTAGACGATAACACGACTTAGGGATTTAGCCGTTTGAATTCTTCACCAAACTTTCTACTTGAACACAAACCTATGTCCGAAATCAATCAAGCGGCTGTGTGGCCCGCTTAATAGAATTCGGCAACAACTCAGGCCAGGAAGCCGAGTTTAAAGTGAAGAAATTCACTTGATGTGAGTGAACCCAACCATTTGATAATTTTCGGCAAGTGGTGCCAAAGGAAGATAAAATCTTCGTCTTGAAAACCTAGGAGCTCCAAGAATGAATTTTATTGATCCACGGGGAATCAATTGAGAGAAAGATCAATGAGAATTGAAAAGATGCGAAAAAGTAAGGTGTGATAAATGAAAGTACAGGTAAGGTAAAGTGCATGATAAGAAAAGTACGATAAAGGAAAGATAAAAAAGTATGAGTTTAATTGATATGTGTGCATGTCACCGAACAACGAATTAGACGACACGAATATATAGGGAATATAATGAAACTCTAAAGAATATATCGCAATCTGATACGCTACAGTGTACGATATCGAGATACTATCAAAATAGAAAATTAACTACCTAGCAAATCTAAATTACCTAAAAGATAGAATACTAAATAATATCGGAGAAACATCCGACTTATTTGACTTCGTAAAATGAAGATAAGACGAGAATATTATGTGCTTCATCACTAAGTAATTTGTCTGCTGGGGAAATCATTTCACCGCCTCTGTTGAATGCATGTACGCTCATTCACGTGCCATATATGTGTGTGTATGCCCATGGCTCCATAATGGGCTACCATTGGGCCTTCAATTGGTCTGACCAGTGTTCAAATAATCACGGCCTGCTCTTATAGCTCGAATCCATTCGTCTGCGGACCCGGAAAATATCAAGATCACCATCATCCATCACGACTCGATTGTTTTCACGAATTATCGAAAATAGGTGTAAACACGGTCAGAGGGGACTACCATGGCTCCTCTCTTCTCGAGAATTCATACATCCCTTATCAATATCGACAGTTATCTCTCGAGTATAGATTTAGGTTGGGGCTCAATGGGAAAATAAAATGGAGTACCTAACAACATGACTAGACGGTGGGGGCATACTTGCCCGACTGCCCTCATATTATATTATGCTCGAGGTATAGTATGAATGATAAACGGTTTGAAATAACTCAAATTTATTAGACTTGTAAATTACTTAAACTTGTGTAATGCAATATTAAGTAATGGGTTAATAACAAAAAGAAAAACACAACTTCTCACATTTTAATAATTTTAGCATGGACTTTGTTTCTTAATATAAAAATGCACAAACTTTTAATTTGATAACAATTCTAGCACAACGTCAAATTTTCTGTTAATTTGGATGAAAATTACTGACGTGTAGGTCGAGTGGCACCCATCATATCTTTTTAATAATGAAATTTTTTCAAAAAATAAAAAAGAAATTTAAAAAACAATTTGGGGATTCTCTCGATTCTAATTAAATCGAGGTCCTCGATGTTGCTTTTTTTCTTTTTTCTTTTTTCTTTTTAAAATTTTTTAATTAAAAAATATAGTGGGTCATACTCGACCTATACATTAGCAATTTCTATTGAAATTACGGAAGATTTGACTCCGTACTAGAATTGTTATCAAATCGAAAGTTTGTACATTTTTATGTTAAAGAAAAAAATCCGTTCGAAAATTATTAAAATGTGAAAAAATTGTATTTTTTTTCTGTTATTAACGCTAAGTAAATCACATGCCTTTCAAGTAATTTACAAAATATGTTGGATCCTTCTAAATGGCGTACTTAAAAATTCTCTTAATTCAAAATCATATTTATTAAATAGTCTTTGAATATTGTGTAAATTGCAACTCATGCCAGTGTAATTGGAAATTTGAAGGAGGAAGGGGATTTTTAAGTTGATTATTAAGAGGATACAGTAACACTCATAAGTTAACATATTCTAATAAATTAGTTGGAATTAATTACTTAGATTCTTATAAACTAAAATACATAGATTTCATCAAAAGAATAAATTTTACTCCGCTATGACTATAAAATATGTATCCTGATTTATACTATTAACGATGAATATGTAATTAATGATCATGTCTGACGATCTATATCAAGAAATGTGAATATGATATCTATCTAGTGTGATGTATTGGATATACGACAAAGGTGGAGTATTAAAGTATTTATGTATAGCACAGTAGTACATGTCCTCGACCACAAGTATGTCCAATCATTAGAAGACTTCGATACTCGACCTCGGACGTGCCCACAAATTATAGAAACATGTGCTACCTTGAACGTCGATCAACCACTGATGATGTTGCTTGTGCCCACCAAATGATCTCTGCTGTTTCGAGCCCTCAGTCGATCTCTCTTGTCTCCACCAACCAGACTGAGAGCATGGTGTTCAACAATCTTGCTATTAGCATAGTAAATGAAAAAGCTTCCCTCACTCCACGCACTCTAACCCTCCGGTTGGATGAAAGAATAAGGAGGAATGAGAAAATCGTATAGAAAATCGACGACGCAGAGCCGCCACCTCTTCCACCGACACCTCCATATCTGTTTTTTTATGATTATTTAATAAATAAATAAAATAGATATGTAACATGGTCCACTTATATGAAATATGAATTTTAATGAATTATTCGCAAATTTTAAAAGTTAATTTTTCACTAAAATATATATATCTTATTAATAAGGTCATTACTGTAAATTTACATACATTTTCCATTAATTTATTTATTTTACCAAACACCGTAATGTAATGTACGTTTCCAGTAATAAAATTGTACTCAACATAATATCACATTTCTTGAAATCCGTCATTATCGGACTTACTTTTTCAGTAATCTAATTTTTCCAGTAATCCAACAATCAGCAGATCGAACGCCCTAAGATTGTGCACTAACCCGGTCGCTGTAACTTTCGAACTCAATTCTCGAATCCTAAAACGATTAATCCCACACGTCGACATCCCTCTGCCCATTCCTCTTTCACGTTCATGAGGTTGACTTGACTCACGTCGAACTCCATCCTCGCGAGGCCTCCGTACTTTCAAATTACCCTCTCTCAAACTCTCTCTTGGCCCGCGCGCGAGCTGGTGGCTCTTACACAACTGGATCCTATCTATCCACCGGTCTCATGCGACGTATTTTCGCTATATTTTCAATGGACGAAACGTAAGAGAAGAATGTTGAAAATTCTAAATTGGAGAAGCCATCAATAACCTCTTGCTAATCAATGTGTAAGTAGATAAGATAACGCTACATGTTGTGTCGATAAGTGTAGTATGTTTCACATATCCAAAATTTTCGTACATTGTAACGGCACTGAATCGGTCCATTTATGTATAGGAAAATCGATTTCATGTCTAATAAATCTTTGATGTGTCATATGGTCTGACAACAAAACATACATTTCTGCTGCGAGTCCATCTCGTCCAGTTTTCTGCATAGGATGCAGAGGAATCTCCGAAATGCGGCTCAACTCTTTCATTCACTTCAGGAACTGTTCCTCCTCTGCTTCTCAGCCCTTCTTTTCCATAGCTACGCACACCCAGCTCACGGCCTCTTCTCCCTGCTTCTCTTCCCTCATACACCAATGCACACCGACCAAGAACCTCTCAGACCTCAAGATTGTCCATACCCATCTGGTCAAGAACGGGTTCTGCCACCTCTCTCTGGGCCACAAGCTCATCGACTCCTACCTCAAATGCGGCAGCATGTCCGACGCCCGCCGCCTGCTCGACGAAATGCCCGAGCCGCACATCGTCTCGTGGAACTCCGTGATCTCCGCTTACGCGAGCCAGAACAGGAGCGGGGAAGCCGTCGAGCTCTATGGCAGGATGGTTTCGGAGGGTGTGCTCCCCGACGAGTACACGTTCTCGAGCGTGTTCCGAGCTTTTTCCAGGCTTGGTGTCGTGCTCGAAGCGCGGAGGGCTCATGGGCTGGCTGTGGTTTTGGGCTTGGAGACCTCGAATGTTTTTGTGGGAAGTGCTCTCGTGGATATGTATGCGAAGCTCGGGGAAATGAGAGATGCGAGATCAGTTTGTGATCGAGTATGGGATCAAGATGTTGTCTTATTGACAGCATTGATTGTGGGTTACGCTCAGAAGGGAGAGGACGTCGAGGCTCTGGAGGTGTTCTCGGATATGGTCAGGAAGGGGATCAGGCCTAATGAGTTCACCTTTTCGAGTACTTTAGTTAGCTGTGCAAACTTCGGAGATGCCAAAGTTGGTGAATCGGTCCACGGGCTAATGATCAAGTTGGGCTATGTTTCGGCTGTTGCGTCTCAAACATCTCTCCTCACCATGTATTCGAAGTTTGGGATGGTCAAAGAATCGTCCAGGGCATTCAATGCATTGGAGAATCCGAACAAAATAACATGGACATCTCTCATAGTGGGGCTCATTCAAAATGGGAAGGAAGAGACTTCTCTTCTAAAATTTCGGAAAATGATGCGAAGCTCAGCAAAGCCGAACTCTTTCACTCTTTCCAGTGTTGTTTGTGCTTGCTCGAGGCTTGCTATGCTTGACACTGGGAGACAGATACACGCATTAGCTACTAAGTATGGACTTGACTGGCGTAATTATGTGGGGACGGCTCTCATTGACATGTATGGGAAGTGTGGAACCCCTGACCAGGCGAGGTCGGTTTTCGATGCTCTGGTTGAGGCTGATTTAGTCTCGATGAACTCGATGATTTATAGTTATGCCCTTAATGGTTGTGGAGGGGAAGCGCTTGACTTATTCTATACAATGAGGGATTTGACATCCCTAGAGCTGAATGACATGACTTTTCTCGGTGTTCTTCTAGCATGTAATAACTCGGGATTGGTTGAAGAGGGTCAGAGAATATTCACCTACTTAAGAGAGAAAACTGATATTAAAGTTTCTAGTGGTCATTATGCTTGTATGGTTGATTTACTGGGAAGATCAGGGAGACTTGTCGAGGCAGAAATGCTGGTAAACCAAGTGAAGAACCCTGATGCGGTTCTGTGGAGGACTCTGCTAAGTGCTTGTAGGATTCATAGAGCGGTTAAAATGGCCGAGCGTGTCTGGACCAAAGTCCTTGAGCTTGCCCCAGGGGACGAGGGGACTCATATTTTATTGTCTAACCTTTACGCATCCACTTCCAATTGGAGCCAGGTCATTGCGATGAAGAGCACGATGAGGGATATGAGGCTGAAAAAGGGCCCTGCAATGAGCTGGGTCGAGATCGACCGAGAGGTTCATACTTTCATGGCAGGTGATTTTTCGCACCCAGAGTCGGAGAAAATACTTGGGAAGTTGGGGGAGTTGATCAGGAAGGCAAAGAGTCTCGGCTACATCCCCGATACCAGTTTTGTCTTGCAGGACATGGACGAAGACAAGAAGGAGACGTCTCTTTATTATCACAGCGAGAGGCTTGCAATAGCTTTTGCTCTATGGAGGACTAGCGATAAGACCACTTGTATTCGAGTTCTAAAGAATCTCAGAGTTTGCGGAGATTGCCACACTTGGATAAAGTTTGTTACAGTTGCTGTTGGTAGGGAGATAATTGCAAGAGATTCAAAGAGGTTTCATCACTTTAAGAATGGGTCATGCTCTTGTGGAGATTATTGGTGACTGGATCTACAAACTGTTAGGTCATTTACTGGTTTCCGGCAGATATGTTCCGGTCTCTTTCACCCTCTGCAGGGGTAACTTCATTTGTTGATCAATTCTATAACTTGCAAAGAGGAGAGAGTATTGCAGCATTTCAAAGATGGCAAAGAATTCTAAATGTGCAGGTGATTCTCGAGGTCTTTAAGCAAGAGAGAGAAGATGCAAGACTTTTCGTCTTGGCGGGGTGGTAGTTCGAACAGAGCAGAAGGTCTTCTCTTAACCTCGATAGAGAAAGCGCCATTATTTACCATAGAGGTGCTGTTACTGATGAACTGGGCAGAATCTGGTATACGCTGTGGGTCTTCTGCTGTCGATTCTTTAATTGGAAAAAGGGGGTTGAGTGCCAGTACCAGCTGAGATCGAATCAGAAACTCTATGGATCGATCATGGGCCCTCTGAGACAGGACTTCCACAGATACAAACATGAACATGGCCATGCAAAACCTATGTAGTATTTACCTAATAGATTCCGTCTTGTTGCGGAAAATGAGTCGGCCAGTGATGCTACTAAATGCTTCTGTCCTCTTGAAAGAACGGGGATGAAAACCAATAATTGTGCATGCAGCTCAACAACTGTGACATCTCAATGCCTATCCTTTTCAGTCATTACTCTCTCTTACTGGTTCCCTATCAGTCCTTCAATTGGACTATCCATTCGCATTTGAATTAAGTACAAACTGTTTTTGGCAGTACGTCTATGTATTCTTTTCCGGCATCCCGTGAAGAACTGAACATAGGGATCTAGCATCATACTATATAAATATGCACTTCTCGAGAATCATGCCAGGAGACTCCATATGTTCAGGGGAAAGTACATTTGAAATGGTCGTTTTATCTATTGGTTCTTAACACCACTTGACGGAAAAAAAGATGATGTAAAACAGTGGGACCTTGAGTTTGTGGACCTCATAGTTTTCTAGGTCTAGATCGTATTTCCACGTAGTATAAGTTATCATGAAATGTTATCATTAAGTTTACAGCTGAGATTGTTAATCAATCTACATCATCATCATAATTGATGTAGTGTGACAATCACTAGAGGAAAATAATGAAAGCAAGAAGCATTCTGAGGCTGGGAAGGCTGCACCGCTCCTGAACATTTTTAGGACCGAATTCTTTCGCAGTCTTCTCATACTGATCATAGCTGAGGCTTATACCGAGAAGATATCATGAACCGGTGAACATGACAAGACATAACCACCTACTGTGTCTGCATTGAGTGTATGTCGCTGACGTGCTTGCTAAGGCGGGTGCGCGAGGGAGAGAGACAGAGCGATCCACTTTGAGTTCCTTGCCATGATCATCAGCTCTCTTTTCTCATTCTCTATAAATCTGATAGAAAATTTGTGCAACTTTCAAATTAGGCGATATATCGTTATATACATGAGCTCACACGTTGAGACTGTGAGGAAGAAATATATATATAACTAGTTGGGGAAATGGCTCTCGTGCAGATTGTCGAGACTCCAAGGTGGAAGAAGATCCTGACCTTTGTAGGCCCCGGTTTTCTGGTCTCCGTTGCGTATCTCGATCCCGGAAACTGTATGCTCGTCCTCTTTGTCCCTTAATCTCTCTATATTGAATACTAACTAATAATTCTTCAACGTACTTAAAAGCAATAATTCATGCACTAAGAAAATGATTTACTTGATCTTACTTTCTGACTGATAACATCAATCATCTTCCCTTGTCAATGGTTGGAACACGCAGTGGAGACAGATCTTCAGGCCGGGGCGGACCAAAAATACGAGGTTATCTCTTCTCCCTCTTTCATCCGGTAGATTATCTCTGTCATCTTAACTTTGATCCGTCGTGAGTACAAGGTTTTGAAAATACTAGTCTTGAAGGTGCTGTAAGCACTTCCACATTTTTCAGCATCATCATGCGCCTTAAATGCGCTCACAGATTTTCAAACATTGTAAAAACGCGCTCTGTTAGCGTCACGTTCCAAATGGGCATGGAAAGTAAAAATCCATGCCCTAGTCCTGTCCACGAATTTTTATAAAAACAAAGTTGAAGATACTTTCATGTACTTTGCCTTACTGTAACTGGTGCCTCGCACTAGAAACGTTTTCATCTGCAGATTTCCTCCCTAATCCTTTTTCGAGGAAGAGATATTCATCGTTTAATTTTCATGGATGACATAGTTGCTATGGATCGTGTTTATTGGGCTTGTGTACGCGCTCATCATTCAATCACGTTCCGCAAATCTTGGAGTAGCCACAGGTACCTCGGAGAACACATATTTTTCTGGCTTCCATATGCATAAAGCAGCGTCTATATGTACTGCGTGAAGCTGCAAGAAGGGATCTAATTAAAAAATAAACGAAAGTAATGATCGTAAACGATCTAATACTCTGCACAACGTTATTCGTAGGGAAGCATCTGTCAGAGCATTGTAAGATGGAGTATCCTCCGGCAGTGAATTACTGCCTATGGGCACTAGCCGAAGTGGCTGTAATCGCTGCTGATATCCCCGAAGGTTCCAGCCCCATATCACCTCACAATAATTATCTCTTCTTATAATCCATCATTTGTCTCGAAAATTATGATTATACAAAATTGTTCAGTTGTCTATGCTTATCTGATAGTTGCACAGATCTTCATGTGTTCTTTAAAACAGGGTTTACATACAAATAGGACATGGAGGTAGTCCTGTCATAACTATTTGGAATCGTTCTAACGGAGGCAGTGATAGTTCGATATGGACCATTAACAACAACAGAAGTCTCAATTTCCCAACAAATATAAACATAGCCAAGCAAAATGGGAGATCTACCGAGTTTTATAAGGCTAAATTCAAACTATAATGCTTGCACATGTGAATAGGAAAACATCGTTGAACATTCGGTGTTGTCATATACTTTCTGATTCCTATTCTTTATCTTGTGGGATTGTCCTAGCCAAGTACGAAAAAGACTTATCCAACTACTTGATTTTTCGGTGGTTGTCGAATTATAAGCAGTGATAGGGACAGCAGTGGCCCTCAACATGCTTCTCAAGGTGCCCATCTGGGCCGGGGTGTTGCTTGCGGGACTGAACACTCTCCTCCTCCTTGGACTGCAGCGATACGGCGTGAGTCACTGCGACATGCTGGACCACATGATCTATTGGAAAACAATGAAGCACACACATGATCAATTGGAAAACAATGAAGCACAGACAACTTATATATAAATATACATAAAGAAAAAGTTATGATAATATTTCAACTGCAACTCTCCGATTCTGCAGTTGAATCAGTTTACATTGATAAACTTCGCAGATAAGGAAACTGGAGATTGTGATTGTTGTTCTACTGCTGGTGGTTGGTGGCTGCTTCTTTGCAGTAATGGTTCACGCAAGGCCCAGTGCCGAGGAGATTGTGACGGGGATGTTCGTGCCTAAGTTGGACAGTGGTCGAGCCACTAGGGATGCTGTTGCTCTATTGGGAGCCCTCATAATGCCGTAACATTTATTTCGTTGTTATTTTATATATCTATGCCTCCTCGATATGATTAGCTTTTCATTGCATGATTGGGAGGAAAAGCCGTTGCACTGATACATGGGAATGAAAACTTGGCAGGCACAATCTTTATCTTCATTCAGCGCTTGTAATTTCGAGAAAGATTCAACACTCCTCAGAAGGCATTCGGGTTAGTAATATACTTACTGGAATATGCTTCGCTTGTATGCTGTAACAATGTATATGATTATATGTAGGATTCTTGGCATGACTTGGCTTATAATCTTCTGGGAGGCAGAGTGCAAGCAGGTACTTCATGTTGGAGAGCGGCGTAGCTCTGTTCTTCACGTTTCTCATCAATGTGGCCGTCGTATCCGTAAGCGCAAGTGTGTGCTCTCGCCCCCAAGTCTCCCCACAGGTCGACAAGTCTCAGTGCAAGGACATCACTCTTCAATCCGCAGCGGTCTTGCTCAAGGTTCGTTCTCCTTACCCACAAATATATCCGTAATCTGTCTCTTGTTGATAGGGACAACAAGAATCTAAATGATTTATTTGTAAGACCGGAGAGACATAAGGACCAGTCGGCAGAGTTGCATAGCCTGAGCTTTGCATCTATCTGTTTGAATTCGGTTTCGCATCTCTTCACTGATTTATCACGTAACCAAGCTGAGTAGCCAGAATCTCAAGTCCTAGAATACCTGAAAATGCTTGATTCTTTTACTGGGTTCTGCTAAATCTCATTAATGTGCAATATTGTAGAATGCACTCGGAAATTGGAGTTCGAAGCTATTTGCTATTTCCCTGCTTGCCTCAGGCCAGAGCTCAACGGTCACAGGAACCTATGCGGGACAGTTCATTATGCAGGTGTACAATCCTATCTCGTATATGCCACTTTGATTCGTCAAAGATTGAATTGCAGTAGATCAACTGAATCTCAACCATCACATCAGACTTCGCGGGGCAACTCAATAGGACCCCAGATATTGAACCAGTTTCTGTCATGTTAGGTCCAGGCAGTACAAAACACTAACAAAAGAGTTAAGTGTGAGCCCATCCATATCGTCCCATGCACAACTTCGAATAAAAATGTGCCCATCGATCTTCATAACAATTGACCCGTGTTTGTCCTTTACGATTTCCTGATGAAATTTTTTATCCATGACCCGGAGAAGTAATTACCTGTTTCTGTTGATTGTCAGGGCTTCTTGGATTTGAAAATGAAGCTCTGGTTAAGGAATCTTGTGACGAGGTGTATAGCGATTGCTCCGAGTTTGGTGGTTTGCATCATCGGTGGATCAGCAGGAGCTTCACGGCTCATTATCATTGCTTCAGTAAAGCCTTCTTACTTGGCATACTCGCGAACTTGGGCACTTTTTTTTTTTTTTAAGTAACAGGGCAAATGCCCGAAGAACTTAAACGAAACTCGAGCACCATTTTGTTTTGGAATACTGGAAAATACTTTCCGCGCTTCATCGCTCTCTTCTCATAAAATAAGGAAAATAAGGAAAGAAGAAAATGTCTTGACTTGTACTTCACGGATTCAAAAATAGCGAAAAGTGAGCAAGCAGTTTGTTTCTGTATTTTCCGGGTTTTAAAGAGAGTAATGGAAATTAGACGTGTCTCCCTGTTGGTACATTCCAATTCTTTTGCCATATCTGACTGCAAATTGAGTAAAATCCTGTTCCGTCTTCCCCTCGTTGAATGTCCTTCGAACAGATGATCTTGTCCTTCGATCTGCCTTTCGCGTTGGTCCCTCTCCTCCGATTCACAAGCAGAGAAGCCAAAATGCATCAGCACAAGAGCTCTATCACAGTAAATCACCTCTACACCTGAAAAGCTGCATTATGTTCAATAAAAAGCAAAGGATTTAGAAAAAAAAGTTATCAGTTTTCATTCTTCCTTCTGGGGTTGCAGGTGACAATCCTCTCTTGGATTTTGGGGTTTGGCACTATAGGGATTAACATGTACTTCATTACCACAAGCTTAGCCGGATGGATCACAAGCGGTCGACTGCCCAAGGTGTTGTCAGCTCTGGTTGCGACCATTATGTTTCCGGCGATGGTTGCCTATGTGGTCATGCTAATGTATCTTATATGTAAACCGGAGATGCCTCCTCCAGGCTCCGAGAGCTTGCAAGCAGATGTTGCCTCAGGTGGTAGGCGCACGCCTACAAGGGATTCGAACAGCGCAGGATCTGATCGGATTGAAACAGTAGAAGAAATCAGCACATGCTTGTAACTTATTTCTGCAGTCAACAGACTGTGGGCGTGGGCGTGGGCGTGGCCGTATGTATCTGTATACAAAACTAGTTTGCAGAACGGTATTGCATAACAGTTTACTATTTCTGGTGCTCCATTTTTCTTATCTCGAGCACAGGAAGTAAGAAAATTGTATTTCGCAGTGGCCCCGTCGAACAATCTGAATTTTACTCCTGCTATCTTCCAAAACGAAACCCGAACATCTGATAGATTTTGGTCATGTTTGATATGATCCTGCTGATGTTACAAAAGAATTCTCAAAGAACAAAAGTGGTGTCATTTTCCTCTAAATAAAGACGCATAAAGATGCTACTTACAGGTGGGGAAAAAATCAACACATAACAAATCAAATCACTGAGCTATCGCCTCGCTTTTCCTTTCCTTTACTAAGTCCCAATTAAGTTCATTTCCAGTTGCTCCCCGAAGGCCAAGGAGGAAAGGCAAAGAAGAGAGTAATACGACACAATATACAAAAGTTTGTCGTCGAGAGTGGGACCACCATGAACCTTCAAGGGCATAGAGAATTGAGAGACTGGTCGAGTTCCATCCCTTCTTCCCAGAATCAGTACTTGACAACCCGGTGGCGGAGCCACAGCTCGTACATGACCATATGGAAGGCATCATACTTAATTGGTGGTGTATTCCACTGGAAATGTTTTTGGACCTGCTCGCAAGATTCATAAAAACACGTCAAACACGTCAAATCATATATATACACATAATCATCAGAGATCAAAAAATTGAACAATGAAATTTGGCCGTGTATAAGGTGAAGCTTTTTATTGTTCGCTGCATCCAAATCATAATGAGATGAACATCTCACCTTCACTAAGTTGTTGTGCAGTTGCAAAAACTGGTCATCTGATATGTTCTTCAGTATTTGCTTCAGATCATACACATCAGCCTCCTTTAGTACAACAGCAAATTTTCTCCAGTCGAGGACATCGTTGAACGGAAGGTCATAGTAGTCCGATAAGATCACTAGGCAAGTAGCAGAAACAGAGATCAGAGCATATACCACGAAAAACTGACAAAAATATTTAAAATATCTAAGGAAAAGGGAATAGATCTATGCTTCATATTCTATCAAAACTACTGCTAGAAAGTTTAAGAAACCATAACTACAAGCAAATTATGAAGCTACTCGTAATATCATGCTTCTCCAAGAAACTCCAGCAGACTACTGTGGTTAATAAACATCATCACATCTTTATTTTCATCAAATTAACTATCATGATCATATTGACATCTCACTTTATGCAAAAGAATATGAAATGCAGAAGAGTGGTGGACTGAAGTAAAGACCTCCAATTTTCTACCGAGGGCCAGGAAATTGAGCTCTTACCAGGAATGCATCCATAATGGATTGAATCAGTAATTCGGGCACTGTTGACTTGGGATCCACCTGGACATATACAAAACTTTGTCCTGTAAAATCTCTTTTGGTATACGAGATGTCCAGTTGCCCTGTTTATTCTGTTATTGGATATGTCAAGCTCGGTATCATTCTCCCACACACG
Organism: Punica granatum; assembly: GCF_007655135.1. Lineage (NCBI taxonomy): Eukaryota > Viridiplantae > Streptophyta > Magnoliopsida > Myrtales > Lythraceae > Punica > Punica granatum. The sequence continues at coordinate 8,520,640 of NC_045129.1, forward strand.
TGCCAGTATGACTCTGATTTTAGAATTCCTATGACCAGCCCAAAAACCAAGACGTGTCCTGCAAAAGATTTATTACATAAAGACATCACATCACAAATTCTACCCAGGTAAAATCCAAGAGCCAGTAATGCAAACATTCCAGTATGCAGGAAGCTCTAATTAATATCATCCCATCACGCACTTCTAACACAAAGCTCTAATTAATAATAAACACCTCATTCATGAACCCAATCTACAAAATTCCTAGTCCTAGCTCTCTAGAGATCATCATTTATTGATAAGGCAAAATGTGGATAGGAAAAATATGATACCTGTTCTCGACATCATTTCCTCCAGCAGGAAGAGCAAATGGTTGCAGCACTTGGGGTAGGGCAACGTCCTTGTGGGGAATGAACCCGACATTGTAGCTTGGGGAGCAGACTACCCTGATCGCATTCTTTATAAGATATGGGACACCTTCAGTTGCCCTCACCCCGATATCATGGCAAGTGACAAAAAAGTGATCCGCTCCCAAGGTTCTATTCCAGTAAGGGTACTTGGCAATCAGACTCTCCACATAGTTCTGGACTATTATGGTCATATTATCATAAGACGTGCCCTGCATTAAATAAGATAGGATAAGCATGCAACGCAACAAACAATACACGAGCTCAAGATAGCTTTTCACGTTCAGGAATTCAATGAGCACAACGCAAATAAAACGCCTAACTGCTCGACCTCATGTTCGAAAGAAAACCAAGTAAGGCTAAATCTTTTTCTTGGAGAAAAAAGAAAGAACAATTCACAGCTGAACGCTTTGCAGTTTCATCCATGAAATCTATATATAAGTGAAACAATCTAAACCCTTTTGCTTCTATTACTCATACCACTAAGAAAATCATCTCGGAGCATAGAGCCCTCTTCCCCTAGCACCAAGAATCAAGCTTTCATCAAGGCAGCTACCAAAAACCAAGTTCAAGTTCTCGAATTTGAGAGCATTCGTCATCAAGACTATTACTTGACACCCGGAAAATTCATGAAACGAAGAACCCCAGAGACCTGCAACACTCCCAGCGAGTTTCACTCAAACAAAGAATCCCAATTTCTCAATTAACAGCCGGCAATTACCTTTCCTCGCATCTTATGGCAAGAGATCGGAAGGAAGAAGAGGTCGGCCTCGTCGGGATTCTCCGTGCGGAACCGGCTCTCCCTTATATTCTGAAAGAAGTATCCCTCACTGGCGTACTTCCCGGTGAGCTTCCTCGGAGTCTGATAGAAGGTGTCAGGATCGCCGTCGGGATAGATATAAACCTTAAAATCCCTTTCCATCGCCGCATAATTCACCCTGAAGATCTCCGGCAAGTGGTAGACATCCGAGAGATCTTCGAAGTCCTCGGAGAGGACGTTGTTAACCGAGGCGTTGTAGAATTGGGAGATAAGCTTCACCGAGGTGGCGCCGGAGCTCTGGAGAGGGAACCGGACGGAGCTGAGGGAGAGGTGGACGAAGGAGATCAGGGTGAGGACCGCGAGGCCGAGGAGCGATCCCTGGAGCGAGCAAAGTGGCCAAGAAGGCGGCGACTGTGGCTGCAGCGGTGGCTTCCCGGTCGCCGCCGACATTGTCGGTGGATCCTCCGGTAGATGGCTGCGGCGGTGCAGGAGTGGGCTCGAAACGTTTCGGTGGCTTTGAGTGGGATGGGGTTCTTCACTTGAAGACGAAGTGTTATAATATTTCTCATCTAAAATAATATTTCTCTTTCCGATTTTGTTTTTGTTTTTGTTTTTCTTCGCCATTTTCCAATTATGATTCAATTTGTTAGGCACAAATTATATATAATTGTATTGTATTCAGATATTTAGAAATTTATATCAGTTTGTAAGTAAAGTCCATCCACTGATAGTCACGGCGCCACGTATCAAGGAATCATATATTTTTCAATTTGTGCCAAGAAATAGGACCTTAATAGGTGACAATTTCGACTCTTAATAATTTCAAAAATTTGAATTATTTATAAATTGCATTCAAAATCAGTCCTTGAATTTTAGTCGAAACTGGATTTCATAATTAGTCTTTCAAAATTAGATGTGCAATCCTTGATCCAATGTGGGACGTAATTTTATTGTAGTAGCACTTATTTTCGATCTGAAATTAAAGTGATCTCATATTTAATTCCGATCAAAAGGACATTCAGTAGTTCTCCATTTTCTATTATTTTATTATGTATTAAGTTGGTACTCTTGGAACAAACATTCTTCATGTCATCCTCCAACCACGTAGACAGTTGCAGATAATAGATGCCAAGATAATTCTTTATCAATACAAGTGGATGAAATCTCGATAAATTATCGAGTCTAAGGACTGTAGGATCTTATTTAGCACGTTCAGGGATCAAATTTAAATTTCAAAAAATTTCTTCTCTTTTTTTTTTTTTTGGGAAAGTACAAAAGCCTCTTGTGATTTTATCTTAGGATAAATTGGACACTGCAGTTTTTTTAGGGGCAAATAACACCTTATGATTTACTTCATAAGATATAGTGGATCTCACTATTAATTTTTTCATCACTTTTGGTCCTCAAAATTTTCTTTTTTCATTATTACCCTCAAACTTTCAACTTTTTTTGCAATTTGATCCTAAAATTCAGGAAAGAAAAAGGAGGAAAGGGCTTGGGTTGCCGATCGATGACCCCGACACCACCGCCAAGGTTGCCGACACCCATAGAGGACGCTGGAAACATCGAGGATGGGGTCGGAGTCTTTGATTGGTAGCCCTAGCACCTGAATCGACCGGGATCTCGAGTTTGAGATCCTAATCGATTCGGGGGTGAGGTCGCCAATCTACGGCCCCAGCCCCACCTCCATGGTCGTTAGCATCTTTTGTGGGTGCATGCGACCTCAGTGATGGGGTCGGGTCTCCGATCGATGGCCTCAACCCCTTCCTTCCCCCCTGCCTCTCTCTCTCTCTCTCTCTCTCTCTCTCTCTCTCTCAATATATACATATTTTAATTTTAGGATCAATTTGAAAGTTCGAGGGTCATAATGAAAAAAAAGAAAAGTTTGAGGATCAAAAGTGATCAAAAAATTAACGGCGCCGTCTATTTTGTCTCACAAAGTGAACACAGAGTGTTATTTGTCCAACGAAAAATCACATGATTCAATTTGTCTCAAGCTCAAATCACAAAGGAAATTTTTGTATTTTTCTCTTTTTTTTTTTTTACCCAACTCCATCAGAAATGCCCTCATAGTCCATCATCTGTGGGTGAAGAATATCGAGTTATCGAAGCTGGACAAACCTACTAGGGCATCCGAACCGGAATTGGGACCGAAATTCAGTTGATCCAAGTTTGGAACATAAGTTATATTCATATTACAAATACATAATTATCAATATTTATAAGTAGGTTTTGTTACACTCACCAAGAACACGATCGAGCTATGAAGGTAAAACAATCAGATCAATTGGGCGAACTAAAACAAATTAGCAGTATCATTTCAGGTTATTTCTACAACTCCTTGGCTGTAACACAAACATAAAAATCCCACCAGCAACGGAAACATTGAGGGACTCGAACTTCCCAGTCATGGGAATGCTGACTAGTTCGCACTCCGACTCTGATTTCTCTGATAGTCCTCTTCCTTCACTGCCCAAGACCAAGCATAATGGCTCATCGAGTAAAGAGTCTGCGAACTGCTGAGAGAGTCCGGAAACAGGCTTCCGGACATCATGATCGCCCTCAGGTCGGCCCGCTAGTACCCTCATCCCAAACTCGATCTTGAGGGACACGAGGTGGGTCCAGTACCCTGAGACGATTGGCAGCTGAAAAGAGGCTCCCCTGCTAGCTCGTAGCGCCTTGTCATTGAATGGATCGCAGCAGCCGGGGAGCAGAAACACACCACCCTGTCGCAGACCCCATAGAGGATTCATTTTTTACACGAAAAGAGACCTAAAGAGACGAAATCAAAAGATGGAAGCAGGGTAATTTATCACTTGTAAACCAATATCAGTGCATGTAAATGGACTTAAACATTTGGTTCTCAACCAATATATGCCCCTTTCTTTTCCCTTATATTATTTCCGACCAGGCCCATGGCCCTAATATTAACCCAAACAAAGACATTTACCTTAGTTTTATGAGATCTGGCAAATAGTGCAGTGTCTCTTCAAGTTTAGCCCGAGATGAATGTGGGACCAACACACTCTACAAGCTAACAGCTATGAACTCAATTGGTAATTTTAGAGATGGATTCCCATAAATTTGTCGGTGAAAGGCCCAATTCATCCAGTGCTTAAACATGAAAGAGAAGTTTAGAGCCAATGCATTACCCAATTAAATGCTACTGCAGACCTCAGTAGTGTGCCCAGGTTACCGGGATCCTGTAGCACAAAGCCTGAGTGTTAGGATACAGATCTTGAACTGATAAAGTTCCCGATGAGGTAATGTACTCAAGGGATGGAAAGGGAATGCATTGATATTGTTGCAGACAATCATGAGCCTTTGTGATTTCATTTTTGTAACATTTACCTTCCTTAATGAACATAGTAGAACCAATGTTTAGGACGGTATCGCCCAAGTAAAATTCAAAGGCGTATCACCAAGTAAAAAATTCAAGGGCTTTATGTATTATAAGCACAAAAGCACTTAGCGCAAACTTTCCCTTCCCTACATTCAATCAGTTAAAACAAAAGAAAAGGATGTCTACCATTACTTTCCGCACTAACAATACATATGAAACCAATTTTCTGTCATGTTGACAGATATTCACTCCACTTGATATTAGAAGAAGATGAAAAGCTATACTTTTAAAAATGGCTGCAAACTCAATAGAGCATTAGATAGGTCGATAGAACATATCATTTACTCAAAAGACACACCTGTATTCCATCTAGTACTAGAATCCGATGCAAAGAAGGGAACCATCTCCGGAATTCATAATCTTTTTGCTCATCAACTATACTGTGAAATGTCCTCGGGATTCTCATAACAGCAGCTGCTTCAGTAGATTCACTGGACTCTACACCTGAAAGTTTATTCATCACGAGAGGGGTCACACGCACGATAGGAAGGGTGTGATCATCAAGCCCCTCGGGGACTACAGCTCCGTTGAGAAGAAGCAAGCAGTCCATTGTTGAAGTTCTCTCCTGTAATGACTGTTGAAAACTGTTTAGTTCCCTGCACAAGACGAATATAAAGTAGTTTCATATCTTACTTACAAACTATTAAAAAAAAATCCTGAGGATTGATATTGCACCATGCCGTAAACTGAGAAATCTCCATGTCTCCACAGCTGAACATTGTCTCAATTGCATAAACCATCAACAGATCTTAGTATAAAAAATTGATATACAACCATCGGAAACATATAGGTTAATTTTTTTTTGCACCCATGTAAAACTTGAATTTTCATTATAATTTTTCCAAAAACAAAGCAAGAACCTTACAAACCAATATGCCACATGTTATCAACCTCAACTTGCTTTATGAGTTTTACATAATCTGAATTGAAAGTTCGATATGGATAACGCAAACAAGAATACGGTTAACCTAGGCAATTGGTGACTCAGAAGTCAGAATCATCACCACTTTCAGCTCTCCTCTAAGTATCAAATGCTGCTTTGTTAGGGGCGTCGCTGCTATATCCTTTTGCTCGGGATAACAGAGAAGAAATCATACTGCAGAGTGCAGTGTAAAACTTCTGGCAAGATCATGAATCTCTTTTCTATCATCAACGTTGTCTTAACTTCTACACATCTCCACCTCCTCATCTTGCCTATATCTCCTTATGACAGGAACATCATTTCCAACTGAAATCTGCTTCCCAACCAACGAGGAAACACTCGATGGATGAAGTGCCATGAGCTCAAGGACTAAGGACTGTAATCTAAAAGACTCAGACTAGCTGAAACATGACCAACAAATCTAGCAATTGAGAGCGAAAAAGGGCACACAATTAACTCCTCGGAAAACCAAACAAGATGCCCATTGTGCTAACGACTATGAATCACCCAGAAAACTGACACAGACAGCAAAAGGTACCAAATTGAGCCCGAGAATGAAAACCCAAAGAAGAGGGGAGGAAGCAAAAGGGGACCTTATCGGGGTGGTGCCGACAACGAGAACGGAGCCATGGGAGTGGCGGTAAGAGGGGCTCTGGCGGAGCTTCACGCAGTGCTTCACAAATGGGTTCGAAGTGCTGGTGATCAGCTTCGGACTACTTCCGACAGAAGCCCTGCCGCGTTTCTGGGTTCGGTTCTGCTCTTCGGCAAGCGACTGGTTCGCCCGCAAAATCGACAGCTTTTGCTGGGGAAGATGGTGATTTGGAGAGGAACAGAATGTGTTCGTGCACTGCATTTTTCTGGGTACCTCTGTCGTTCGACCGAGGAATCCTCTTATCGGTAAAATTAGGGATGTCGTTTCAATTGGAGCGTTGTAGACTTCAAGGAGCGAAATCGTCAAATATCAAACATTGTCATTTCACATTATTGATAATTTAATTGGGAGCAATCTATGTTGGGGGCAATTTTAGATTTCTGGCAATGTACCAAAACGCCGCTTTTTGGATATTTACTCTGCTCCTTCCATGAATAGCAACCTCTCCTTTGTCATAGGAGGAGAAAAAAAAAACTACTTTAAGGTCGAATTAGAGGCTGATGTATGTTGTTCCTGTACTTGTTTTCGATGGTTTAAATAAAGAGTGTCACTTGTTAGTCAAAAAAAAAAAAAAAAAAAGGAATCACAAATACCCACAGGACAAGATTGGTTCATCATCAACACAGATGCAGCCTGAAATAACAGCAAATCACACGTCTCGAAAGTCATATAGCAACCGAATAGTTCACCAATACTTTCATAGTTTCAGCTCTCCAATGAAGACAAATTGCTTCAAGCAAAGGCTCGAGCAACTCTCCTGGCCCTATCATTAGCTGCAAGAAGAAGAATGACGAAGATTTGGCTACAAAGTGATGTCTTGCTACTGGTTGATGTCATTTTGCACCCCGATAACTCCCCGTGAAAGATAAGGAACATAATAGCGCACATAACTTCCATTCTCAAACTCTTTTTGAATTGGTTATACTCATGGATTCCTACGATAGACAATACCCTTCCTCATGACTTGGGCCAATTTAGCTTAATGTCAAATTTTCATTCACCATGTACTTTTGAAGGATATCCAAAGGTAGATCCATTATCTTTTGTAATTTTTACCTCTCATTAATGAATTATTTTATTCAGTGAAAAAAAAAAACTCTTGATCGAAAAAAACGACAAAATGGTAGCTGCGGAGGGAATTCCAGACAATTTGCCGCTTGATGGGGCGGCTCTGCTCCTCTGTGCCAGTATCGCCGTCTACAGCACATTGAGGTACTAAGGGCCTGACAAGCCTGAGCTCCATCTCCGGGTGGTTGGGCTTGGGGGATTCGGTTACATGGCAGTCAAGTTTGCGAAGGACATGGGACTCGACGTTACCGTTATCAGCACCTCCCCAGGTAAAAGGGAGGAGGCCCTGGACCGCCTAGGGGCAGACGTAGTTTTTGGTTAGCCGTGATCAAGAACAGATGCAGGTACGTACATGGGTGATGTTATGACCTCCTTTTTTTGTGTGTGTAAAATTTTGGTATTCGAAAAATCCAATTAGACTTCAATTAATCCAACCGAGCCGGTTGGCCCCAAGTACTCATTATGCTGGCATGCTGGCAGTCTGCTATGGGAACAATCAATGCTATTATAGATACAGTCTCAGCAGTTCATCCTCCCCAGCCTTTACTTGGCTTGATGAATGGCCTTGGCAAGTTAGTCATGGTCGGTGCACCAGAGAAGCCGCTCGAGTTACCAGCTCTCCCATTACTCGGAGGAATGCGGTCGCTTGCCATAAATTTCCTTAATCCAACTTTTGTTATTTGTAAAAGAAAAATCACGTATATTACCTGAAAACGAGCAGATTTGTGCGAGATATACTTGATATAATCAGTGTAAATGCCCTGCCACGTATATACTAGCTAATTACGTACAGGGCGGAAGGTTGTGGGCGGGAGTATGATCGGTGGGGCTAAGAGAGACGCAGGAAATGATCAACTTCGCATCTAAGCATGGCATCACTTCAGATATCGAGGTTATTCTGATGGTTTATGTTAACACCGCAATGGAGCGTCTTGCGAAGGCAAAGATTAGATATCATTTCTGCTAGTTCCACGGGGCGCAACGGAAGCGAAAAAGGAACAGAAATTCAAAATTTCCTACCCGTGAAACTAATTCCAAGACCTACTAGAAGAATAAGAGTAAATAAAAACGTACCTGGAATATTTAAAGTTGTCGACCGAGCGTCCCACGCGTGATGCCTCTACTGGAATCCACACCGACTTTGTCGATGAGTCTTCGAGATCGGCGGTGCTAGCGACCAACACTCGAAAGAAACACTGGTGCGACTCTCGAAATTTATTAGACTTAATTGGACCTAATGAGTTGAACAATTCAACTCAATTATGCCCATTTATATACATACATGTATATCTTATATATTTGTGTATGTAAACGTACACAAACACATGCATACATATATATCTCATCTATATATATATATATATATTCTGTACCCTTTATATAACAAACAGGAAGGGAAGAAAATTCAAATCCCACCGATGTGGGATTAGAATTACATGGGCTCCCTACATGACATGTGTCTAGGTAAATGGCATCATTTAATTAGCCCATGTGTATGTATAAATGTAGACATATGTATGGCCCATGTGTCTAGGTAAATGGCATCATTTAATTAGCCCATGTGTATGTATAAATGTAGACATATGTATGGCCCATGTGTCACCGTATTAATCTTGCATCAATTTGGTCCATTTAATCTAATAAATCGAGTCTAATTAATCGACAAATTTAATCTCATTAAATATCCGATTAATTAGTCGCACCATAAATCATCTAATCTTTATTAGATGATTTTATTGTTTCAAAATATCTCGTCAATTTAGTCGTAGTGTGTGACCCTGTAGGTTCCCAATTACGTTGACAGTAATATCAAAATCTCTATTTCAATATTACAAACAGTGAGTGGCATCTAGCAATGCATCACTGTTACTCAAGTAATCGGAAAGTCAATTTCTCGACGAACCTTGTGACCTCCATTACCGTGTAATATAATCCCTTTGTCCTCTATATCTCTATTGAGCCCAAGGCATGGTCGATGACATCCTTGTATGGCTCAATATCTCTTTTTCTTGGTTTACCGGGTAAGTCTATCAGAACAAATGAGCTCGATATCATTATATCGACTCATTTGGGTATGCATACACTTTTAGACTTAACCACCAAGTGGCCGTGAGATATCGCTCCCGTTTCGTAGGAGGGACAAATCCTATCTTGATCACTCACATTCCTCTCCATGCTCTGTGGTATACCCAATAACTGTCTTTATAACCATCCTGTTACAGTGGCGTTTGACAGTATCAAAGTATATGACATTACATGTAGGAATCTATGGTGACCTCAAGTCAAAGGACCATTACACTATAGTCACTTTGAGATATGCTAATGACAGTCACGTAACAACCCATGTAGCAATCTCATGGCGGATCAGTCCTATACACATTACTCTTAATGTATACATGTGGTGTGATTTGATATCTCCATATCCATGACCTATGAGATTTGATCATCAATCAACACTTACACTAATCTAACCGTATTATCGTTGTCCTAATTAACGATAATACTTTGACTATGGACATTTAGGAATAATGTTCAGTAATTATAGGATCTCACAATCAAGTCACACTTGATGCCTATTGAACCTACTATTCCAAGGACATTATTGTGTAAAATCATATTTAGCGCAATTTACACAATAACAGATATGCCTCGTAATATAATGAAATACATGTCATATTACAGAACTGATGATAGATTGCATCTAGGGCATACACCAATTCCCAACAATCTCCCACTTGCACTAGAGCCAATCTGGCATCTGTCTAATGCCAATAGATCTAGTGTGAGCCTCGTGCTTGCGCTGCACAAGAGGCTTCGTAAGTGGATCTGCGAGATTCTCATCTGTTGGTATTCTGCATATCTTCACATCTCCTCTGTCGATGATCTCGCGAATGAGATGGAAGCGCCTGAGTATATGTTTGGATCGTTGGTGAGACCTGGGTTCCTTAGCTTGCGCAATGGCTCCATTGTTGTCACAATAGAGATCCACTGGGTCTACGATGCTAGGAACCACAGCAAGTTCTTTTATGAACTTCTTAATCCAAACGGCCTCTTTTGCAGCGTTAGAGGCAGCAATATACTCGGCCTCTGTGGTAGAGTCGGCTACTGTCTCCTGTTTAGAACTCTTCCAACTCACAGCACCTCCATTCAGGCAGAACACATACCCTGACTGCGATCTACTGTCGTCCTTATCGGTCTGGAAGCTAGCATCGGTGTAACCTCTTACAACGAGCTCTTCTTCGCCTCCATATACCAAAAACATCTCCTTAGTCCTTCGTAAGTACTTAAGGATGTTCTTTACTGCAATCCAGTGTCTTTCACCTGGATCTGATTGGTATCGACTCGTCATACTCAAAGCATACGAGACATCTGATCGAGTGCATAACATAGCATACATGATGGATCCAATAGCTGACGCATATGGAATCCTATTCATGCGGTCCCTCTCCTCTCGAGTAGAAGGACACTGAGCCTTCGAAAGGCTTATGCCATGTAACATAGGCAGCGACCCTTTCTTAGAATCCTGCATGCTAAATCGCCGAAGCACTTTATCTATGTATGCACTCTGACTTAAGCCAAGCAGTCTCCTGGATCTATCTCTATAGATCCTGATACCTAGCACGTAGGTAGCTTCGCCTAAGTCCTTCATAGAGAAACACCTTCCCAACCAAGTCTTCACAGACTGTAAGGAAGGAATGTCATTCCCGATCAGAAGTATGTCATCTACATATAACACCAGGAAGATTACTATGCTCCCACTAACCTTCTTGTAAACACAGGGTTCATCTTCATTCTTGATGAAGCCAAACTCTTTGATTGCATCATCAAAACGAAGATTCCAGCTCCTAGAAGCTTGCTTCAGTCCATAAATAGACCGTTGTAGCTTACAAACCTTTCCGGCACAATGTGGATCGACAAAACCCTCAGGTTGTGTCATAAACACATCCTCGAGGAGCTTCCCGTTCAGGAAAGCAGTTTTGACATCCATTTGCCAGATTTCATAATCATAATAAGCTGCAATTGCAAGTAAGATCCTGATGGATTTAAGCATAGCTACCGGGGAAAAGGTTTCGTCATAGTCAACACCATGAACTTGTCTGAAACCTTTTGCCACAAGTCGGCCCTTAAAGGTAATCACATTACCGTCCATGTCAGTCTTCTTCTTGAAGACCCACTTACACCCAATGGGTTTTGCCCCTTCAGGTGGATCAACCAAAGTCCATACTTGGTTAGTGTACATGGACTCCATCTCAGATCTCATGGCCTCCAGCCATTTCTCAGAGTCTGGGCCTATTACGGCTTCTACATAGGTTGTAGGCTCATCATTATCTATGAGCAATACGTCATTGTCTTGAGTCACGAGAAATCCATATCTCTCGGGCTCATGACGTATCCTACTAGACCTACGAGACTCCTGTGTCACCTGTGTAGAAGATTGTGCCACAACAACTTGTGATACTTGTTCTGCAACATTGCCCGTCGATTGGTCAATGTCATTTTGTGGTAGAACTTCCCCAAGTTCTAATTTCCTCCCACTAGTTCCTTTGAAGAGAAACTCTTTCTCAAGGAATACCGCAGTTCGAGCGACAAACACTTTGCCCTCGATGGGATTATAGAAATAGTATCCTCGAGTTTCCTTAGGATACCCCACGAAGTAACATTTGTCCGATTTAGGGCCAAGCTTATCCGAAGACAATCTCTTCACATAAGCTTCGCAACCCCATATCTTTAGAAAAGACATCTTGGGACGTTTCCCATACCACATCTCATATGGTGTCCTTTCAACTGATTTCGACGGAGCATTGTTTAATATGAGAGCAGCTGTCTGTAGAGCATATCCCCAGAAGGAGTCAGGTAAGTTTGCATGACTCATCAAAGATCGAACCATATCTAATAAAGTTCGATTCCTCCTCTCAGCTACACCATTCCATTGTGGTGTTCCAGGTGGAGTCAGTTGAGATAAAATCCCACACTGTTTAAGATAGTCAGCGAACTCATAGCTCAAATATTCACCTCCTCGATCTGATCGAAGAACTTTAATGCTCTTACCCAACTGATTCTCCACTTCATTCTTAAATTCTTTGAACTTTTCAAAGGATTCAGATTTGTGTTTCATCAAAAACACATATCCAAATCTACTGAAATCATCAGTAAATGTAATAAAGTAGAGATACCCACCTCTAGCAAGCTTGTTCACTGGTCCACATACATCGGTATGTATGAGAGCCAAAAGATCACTAGCTCGCTCACCTTTTCCGGTAAAAGGGGCCTTAGTCATTTTCCCCATTAAGCAAGGTTCGCATGTCTCGATCGATTCTAAATCAAACGAGTCCAGTAATCCATCCTTATGGAGTCTAGAGATGCGATTCTCGCTAATATGGCCTAAACGACAATGCCAGAGGTAAGTCGGGTTCGAATCATTAGATTTGAGCCGTTTGGTTTCCACATTATAAATAGGCGTATCTAGATCAAGAACATACAGACCATTACTTAAATGTGCACTGCCATAATATACATCATTCATGTACATAGAACAACACTTGTTCTTTATAGTGAAACAAAATCCCTTCTTGTCCAAACAAGAAACAGATATTATGTTTCTACTAATAGCAGGTACATAATAACAGTCGTTAAGATCTAATACAAGCCCAGTAGGCAAAACTAGGTGATAAGTCCCTACAGTTAATGTAGCAACTCTTGCTCCATTTCCAACTCGTAGGTCCACCTCGCCCTTTGTCAACGATCTACTGTCCTTTAGGTCCTGCATATTTCCACAAATATGAGCACCACATCCGGTATCTAATACCCAAGATGTAGAAGTAGTAGATACATTAATCTCTATAACATGGATACCTGAAGTGGAAGTCTCACTTCCCTTCTTCTTCTTCAACTCTTCCAGGTATATCTTACAATTCCGCTTCCAATGTCCAGTGTTGCCACAATGGAAGCAGTAATCATTCTTCGCCACCTTGGCTTTAGGCTTCAACGCACCCAAGTCAAAATTGGATGCACCTTTAGCCTTCTTGCCTTTACTCTTGCTCTTGCCCTTTCTTTTGGTCCCTTGGACCATTAGAACGGACGTCCCCTTGCTGATATCATGCTCAGCTGTTCTCAACATGCTAAGCAGTTCAGGCAATGGTTTATTGTAGTCATTCATATTATAGCTCATAATGAACTGACTATAACTGCTGGGCAGCGACTGTAGGACTAAATCTGTGGCCAACTCTTGACCAAGAGGAAATCCCAGTCTTCCCAGAGTCTCAACGTACCCAATCATCTTGAGTACATGAAGACCCACCGGGCTACCCTCAATCAACCTTGCCTGAAAAAGTGCTTTAGAGATCTCGAATCTCTCATGTTGGGCCTGCTCTTGATAGAGCTGCCTGAGATGCACGATCATATCATACGCCTTCATGTTCTCGTGTTGCTTCTGAAGCTCCGAGTCCATGGTGACTAACATGAGACATCCGACGTTTACGGCATCATCATGATGCTTACTATAAGCATCTTTCTCAGCTTGGGGGGCATCGTCAGGCGGTGGCGCAAGAAGAGGTTGCTCTAAGACATATAGCTTCTTTTCTTGGGTGAGAACAATTCTCAAGTTTCGATACCAACCAAGGAAATTATTCCCTGACAGTTTGTCCTTATCAAGGACGGATCGCAAACAGAAAGTACTAGAAGTGCTCCCTGCCATGGTAACTACCATAGAAATATACAAAATAAGTATTATGACACAACAATATTTAATGAGGACTTTATAAATATTGCTCCCACTATTTATATCAAATCAATGACCCTCAACATTGATTCAGAGAATATCATTCTCATAGTAGCTCAAGATCCATATCTCACCAAGCTCTGAGTCAGCGAGGGCTGATTCACCCAGAACTGGCTATTTAGGTAGGGAACTCACTTTCCCAATTGCATCACATGCAACTCTTGATTAGTTGGGTGAATAACTCCTTATTCAAATCTATCTTATAGATCGATGCCCAACTACATGCCTCTGAACTCCTAATCCTATTAGGCTTGCTCAGTTAAGTCCGACCCACTGGTAAACACAACGTCTTACTAGGATAGATAAGGGCATCCTGCGAAGGCAAGGTCTACACACTCATCGATCTTGGTCTTGACGAGCGTTACACGGTGGAAGGATATGGACTTAATATTTTGAGGGATTTGATTAACATTTAATCGATCTCACTATACACTATTATGTAACTATTACATAATAGTCCACACGTATAACTATTATACTAACACAACTAGGACATTGTCCATGTCTAACAGTCATGCACCGCAAATATCAAACATAATCACACGAGTACCAAGCATAAAATCATATTTTATGCTATTATCTACTCAGATTCTAACTAGCTAGGCTCTGATACCAATTGCTAGTTCCACGGGGCGCAACGGAAGCGAAAAAGGAACAGAAATTCAAAATTTCCTACCCGTGAAACTAATTCCAAGACCTACTAGAAGAATAAGAGTAAATAAAACGTACCTGGAATATTTAAAGTTGTCGACCGAGCGTCCCACGCGTGACGCCTCTACTGGAATCCACACCGACTTTGTCGACGAGTCTTCGAGATCGGCGGTGCTAGCGACCAACACTCGAAAGAAACACTGGTGCGACTCTCGAAATTTATTAGACTTAATTGGACCTAATGAGTTGAACAATTCAACTCAATTATGCCCATTTATATACATACATGTATATCTTATATATTTGTGTATGTAAACGTACACAAACACATGCATACATATATATCTCATCTATATATATATATATATATTCTGTACCCTTTATATAACAAACAGGAAGGGAAGAAAATTCAAATCCCACCGATGTGGGATTAGAATTACATGGGCTCCCTACATGACATGTGTCTAGGTAAATGGCATCATTTAATTAGCCCATGTGTATGTATAAATGTAGACATATGTATGGCCCATGTGTCTAGGTAAATGGCATCATTTAATTAGCCCATGTGTATGTATAAATGTAGACATATGTATGGCCCATGTGTCACCGTATTAATCTTGCATCAATTTGGTCCATTTAATCTAATAAATCGAGTCTAATTAATCGACAAATTTAATCTCATTAAATATCCGATTAATTAGTCGCACCATAAATCATCTAATCTTTATTAGATGATTTTATTGTTTCAAAATATCTCGTCAATTTAGTCGTAGTGTGTGACCCTGTAGGTTCCCAATTACGTTGACAGTAATATCAAAATCTCTATTTCAATATTACAAACAGTGAGTGGCATCTAGCAATGCATCACTGTTACTCAAGTAATCGGAAAGTCAATTTCTCGACGAACCTTGTGACCTCCATTACCGTGTAATATAATCCCTTTGTCCTCTATATCTCTATTGAGCCCAAGGCATGGTCGATGACATCCTTGTATGGCTCAATATCTCTTTTTCTTGGTTTACCGGGTAAGTCTATCAGAACAAATGAGCTCGATATCATTATATCGACTCATTTGGGTATGCATACACTTTTAGACTTAACCACCAAGTGGCCGTGAGATATCGCTCCCGTTTCGTAGGAGGGACAAATCCTATCTTGATCACTCACATTCCTCTCCATGCTCTGTGGTATACCCAATAACTGTCTTTATAACCATCCTGTTACAGTGGCGTTTGACAGTATCAAAGTATATGACATTACATGTAGGAATCTATGGTGACCTCAAGTCAAAGGACCATTACACTATAGTTACTTTGAGATATGCTAATGACAGTCACGTAACAACCCATGTAGCAATCTCATGGCGGATCAGTCCTATACACATTACTCTTAATGTATACATGTGGTGTGATTTGATATCTCCATATCCATGACCTATGAGATTTGATCATCAATCAACACTTACACTAATCTAACCGTATTATCGTTGTCCTAATTAACGATAATACTTTGACTATGGACATTTAGGAATAATGTTCAGTAATTATAGGATCTCACAATCAAGTCACACTTGATGCCTATTGAACCTACTATTCCAAGGACATTATTGTGTAAAATCATATTTAGCGCAATTTACACAATAACAGATATGCCTCGTAATATAATGAAATACATGTCATATTACAGAACTGATGATAGATTGCATCTAGGGCATACACCAATTCCCAACAATTTCGTCATCGACATCGGGTATTTATTGAAGTCTACTGTCTAAGAACATAATCTATCCAGGAGAGGCAGGGGATTAATTATTTCCACTTTCTCAGTTATTTCATGTGTGCTCGAGGCTGGGCTATGTATTTATTTAATGAGGTCGAAAAACATGATTATATATCGGGAAGTTATATGACGCAATTATTTACATGATGATGCAATCAGTTTTTTGACCATTGAATCATCTAGATTATTTATTTATTCATCAATATTATAATTCAATTATTCAAAAAGTGATTGTCCACCACCATATAATTTTTCTAAACATCAAAATTTGGTTTTGGATAAAAAAAATCTCAAGTTTTAACTTATAAAAAATCAAGATTACAAGTTTAATGCTTGTTGTGAAATTTTTCGTATCTTTTATTACCATTTAAAATTTAAGTTTTATTATATTGAACTTATAAGCATTCTTTTATCACAAAAAAGTATTTAAAAACTTTCATGGCCTAAAGGCAAATCCTTTGATTGGTTGAATTAGTAATAATAAATATTTTAATATTATAAATGAAATAATTACAAGTACAGTACTAAGAGAGTAAATAAAATAAACTCGTGCATTGCACAGGTAGTAAATTAGTATTAATTGCATATATATTGATATTATTAATGAATTGCAAGAAGATTTACGGGGAAATCTTATAGATAAAGCTCAACAAATTACTTACCCAAAATAAATCAACAATTACTTGCCAAAACGGCAATTAGACAAATAGTAAATGTACAACATTTTGTCCTGATATAAATGATAATAATATCTAATAATTTTGCTCACCAAAAAAACAAAAGCTCATAATTTTTGGAAAGTTATTAATAATGTTTCCATGTGTATATAGACACAGATTACATGTTAGCACGTATGTCAGTGCTGCCCGGAAATTCACCCTTCTTCACTATAATAATACGCTGCGATTGCATCATTGATCTTCATACATACATTTTCCATTCACTCCTCCTCGAACAACTCTCAAATTCTTCAGATGGCGAAATCACCGGACCAAGAGCATCCCATCAAGGCATTCGGTTGGGCTGCCCGAGATGTGTCCGGCCATCTATCACCTTTCAAATTTTCACGAAGGTTCACCTAGTTTCCCCGTTTCTTATACTTGAGATTCAGGCATATTGTCCTTTTCATTCGTTTCCCTTTCCGGCATATGGGTGTATTAATTAGTGCCATGTTTATATTCGGTCGAAATGATTTGTCTCTGTATATAGGGCAACTGGGGAGAAGGATGTTACCTTGAAGGTGCTGTATTGCGGGGTATGTCACTCCGACCTTCATAGCATTAAGAATGAATGGGGAGGTGCTACGTATCCTATGGTCCCCGGGTACATATATCGTTCGACGAACACTAAACTCGATCGACTCTCACTCAACATCTAATTAATTGATTAAAGCTGAAAGATCAGTCGTGGTTTTACCAAGAGTGTTGCGATTTTACTCGTGTAAGTTTTGGACGAACTGC
The DNA here is from genome assembly GCF_007655135.1 of Punica granatum. Lineage (NCBI taxonomy): Eukaryota > Viridiplantae > Streptophyta > Magnoliopsida > Myrtales > Lythraceae > Punica > Punica granatum. Next base: position 8,538,499 of record NC_045129.1, read on the forward strand.
AGGCATGAAATTGTTGGGGTGGTGACAGAAGTAGGCACCCAGGTGACAAAGTTTAAGGTTGGGGACAAAGTTGGTGTTGGATGCTTAGTGGGATCATGCAACTCTTGTGAGGATTGTGCCAACGATCTCGAGAGCTACTGCCCCGGACTTATCTTCACTTACAACGACAAGTACCATGATGGGACCACCACCTATGGCGGCTACTCCGACACCATGGTCGCTGATGAGCACTTCGTGGTGGCGATTCCTGACAATCTGCCGCTCGATGGAGTGGCTCCTCTCCTCTGTGCTGGTATCACCATCTACAGCCCTTTGAGGTATTATGGGCTTGACAAACCAGGACTGCATCTCGGTGTGGTCGGGCTCGGGGGGTTGGGCCACATGGCAGTCAAGTTTGCCAAGGCCATGGGACTCAAGGTGACTGTTATCAGCACCTCCCCGGGTAAGAAGGAGGAGGTCATGGACCGCCTTGGGGCCGACTCATTTTTGGTTAGTCGTGATCAAGAACAGATGAAGGTACGTTGGTGATCGGTTATATAATAACCTAATTGCTTACAGAGAAATTAGCAACTCTTGGTTCATATCATCTTTCACCATTACAGACTGCTTTTGAAACAATGAATGGGATTATAGATACAGTCCCAGCAGTTCATTCTCTCCTACCTTTAATTGGTTTGTTGAAAAACCACGGCAAGCTAGTCATGGTCGGTATACCCGAGAAGCCGCTCGAGTTACCAGCTTTCCCATTGCTCAGGGGTATCCCTCTACACTCTTATGGAAATTGGATTAATCCGAGTGTTATCTTAAAAGGAAGAATAATGTAGTACTGCATGAAAATGACTAGATGTAATGAGTTTATGAGACTGCGATATATTTTCATGACTAATACAGGTAGGAAGGTTGTGGGTGGAAGTCTCATCGGGGGGCTAAAAGAGACGCAAGAGATGGTCGAATTCGCATCAAAGCACAACATCACTGCAGATATAGAGGTTATTCGGATGGATTATGTGAACACTGCGATGGAGCGTCTTTTGAAGGCAGATGTCAAATACCGTTTCGTTATAGATATTGGGAATTCATTAAGTTCTACTGCCTGATGAGAAGATTTCTCTGTTTGAGGGGGATTAGTCATCTCAAAGTTTCTTATATCAAGTTCGGTATCACAATAATATGAGTGCCAATCTAAGAAATCCATACCCAATTCCTATTATGCCCTTCTTTAATATCTGAAAAATTAATTAAAAAAATTTGTTTATTTCTCAACCCTCGTCTCTGCTCTTCATCTCCCGTGAATGCTAAGGCCGCCATTGCTTATATTCCTCCGTCTCTCTCTCTCCTTCTCGTGTTCCCTGTCTCGATAGAATTCAAACCGAAGCGTCTTCTTCCTCTGTCTGCCTTCCTCGAAGCAAAAGAAAATGCTTCCTTTCGAAATAACTGGGCTTCTTCAAAGTATGTCTCGATTCGAAGTTGAAGCATAAAATCGAGAGCGGAAGAAGAGAGTGGCAGCTATGACGAAAAGGAAGGGTCCTGTTGCTGGCGATTTCTCCGGCCACCTACGGTAGGGATTGAGGCGAGGGTGAAGACAGAAGACACGAGGGTCGTTTTGGAATGTTATTTTTCTCATATTACCACTTGGTTGGTAATCTACATTGCTAGTTTGGTGGTAATATAGGATACCAAGGCAATGTGCTTTGTTGGTAATCTAGCCTAACCAAACATGTCAATGTGGTGGCCCAGGCAATTTAATTAAAGATTGCTGATAATGTGGGTAGATTGCCATATAACAAACGCTTCCAAACAGAGAAGAATTGAATTGTGGGATCTTTTGTATATAAGTTGAGGGCGAATGGCTTGAAATATGCTGAAGTTTCTTTCTTGTTGCTCGGTGAGATTATATTTAGCGAACGATGTCGGAAAAAGGGGTTAGGAAGTCATCTATAACTGATAATAACTCCCCCTTTCGAATTTATCAGTCTTGGGTTCCTTGGGGAATTTTCAAAATAAAAATTTTTATGATGAAAAGAAGGTAATGTGATTTAATACAATAACATTAGCGGGGACCTGAATTGAGGGAGGAGGTGTAAGATTTAATTCTCACTACCAAGATTTTCATGTGGTTTATTTCTCATTCCTTTATTTTGTTATTATAAGATTATGAATCGATTCTATAACTGAAAAAAAAAAGAAGGTGAAATCCTGAATAACGCAAGATTAAGAAATTCAACGCAAAAATATATGTACAAGCTGCACCAATGAAGAGAAATTCAATGCAAAAACTACCAATTTCGTCCTTGAAATAGATGAATTGCATCAATTTGATATTTTTCTCGAATTTTACATCAATTTCGTGTCAACAATTTGATCCATTTTGACTTCAATTTCGTCCTCTTGACACTAATTTGGTCCATTTCTACATCAATTTGATCCATACCGTATCTAACCGGATTAACCTTTTATATTAGACAGTTCCGACACATCAAAATCTCACACAAACAAAGTTTAAAGTACAAGGACTCACAAATTAAACATAGATGATGTGGCTAGAGGCGCATTCGAGGAATAGTAGAATCACGTGGTCCCATCGGGGACTGCCTCGGCAGGTGTATTGGTAGATTTATGCATAATGTTGGTATCTTGACATCGGTAAAGGTGGAACTCTGGCAGGTCTAGGCTGGCTTCGAGCTCAGCTCACAGAATTGGAGTATGGAAACTAATCCAAAATATAAACTCCGAGATTATTTGCAGCGTGCCACGGAGAGGAAGTGAGGCTGTGGAGATGTGCCTCCTCCATTTGAACCTCGGGAGACTCGAAGAATGAAGAAGAAATCGACGAAGATGATGGAGAGGGGGCTGGAGAGCTGGTCAGCAGCTCTGAGCATCCTCTGTTCGCGCTGCGACACTGTGCCGCAGCACCACCTGAGCGCCTCATAGAAGCTTCGGCGAATGTCTCTGTCCATGCTGCAACACCGTGCTGCAGTGCCACCCGAGAAGCCCCAAAATCTGGCCGACCCGAACGGCCAGCTGGCGATGGTTCTTTGTTATTTTCCGCTCAAATTGATTTGGATTCACCTCCTTTGACCTGATTTAGGATCCCTCTATATCTCTTTAACTTTTCTCTCGTAAACATAATTAACCACAAATATGAATTTTGTAATCTCCTGATTTCTCCCAATGGATTTTCTCCCATTTTGCACCGTGAACGTTTTCTGCTTCGGAATTTACCATGTAAAATCTCAGTGGCTCTTGATTTTCCTCCATCTTTCTACTGTTGGAGTAGAGCATCTTTTTGGGACATTGACGGAGCTATTATATCCGATGAAGATTGGTAGCAGTCATCAACAATACCATCGACGGGGGCAATAATGCTAGGATTACCTCGCTAATTAATTCAGGGCTGTAGGGACAGCTAGGATTTCTCGGTCTATTTCATACAGTTTATATAATTTGCAGCTTCTTGCTGATGCATCGGGCTGCTCTGCTGACAATGTCGCTTCTATACTGTTTTGATATTTCATATTAAATCGTTACCGAAAAAAAAACCAAAAAATGTTTCATATTAAATCTCGGATGGCCGGAGTCCATATTCTATTAAAACTGTTCATTTGGTTTGATCTAAGATTTAGTGCTCGAGAAAACTATGCATATATATAATTTATAATACATCGTATTTTATATAATTTACAATACATCATAATTTAATTTTTTTCCCTTCGATTTTGTCCTATGAGAGTGGAGGAGTATTATTATTATTATTATTATTATTATTATTTATAAACTACAGGTGGACCTTTCCATAACCAGCCATAGATTCCAAACAAAGAATCATTGAACGATGATTTTGGGATCTGAAATTAGGTTGTTCTGTTTGCCAGTGATTTTATTCGACAAAGAGAGCTTAAGTAAACGAACAGATACAAAAAGTCTCGCTAGTAAGAATTAAACATCCCAGTCCAAACATAACAATTAAATAGCTCAAGTATACATTAAACAACTGACACAACAAACTGAAATAACTAATCCGCCTCTTCTTCAATGGATTAGGGTCTTAGGCCGTAGACTTTAATGAATTCCCGATGTCTATAACGAAACGATATCTAACATCTGCCTTTGCAAGACGCTCCATTGCGGTGTTCACATAATCCATTGAAATAACCTCGATATCTGAAGTGATGCTATGCTGTGATGCAAAATTTATCATCTCTTGAGTCTCTTTCAGCCCTCCGGTCGCACTCCCACCGACAACCTTCCGTCCTGTAATCAATCCAATATATGGCAGGACGTCATGTAATGATTATATCGAGTATCTCACTTGAATCTAGCTACCTCGTTATCAAGTAGTAAGTGATTCTTTTTTCTAATATATTATCAAACTAAAATAGTCGGATTTATTAAATTTTTGTTAAACAAATGCATACCTGTGAGTAATGGGAAAGCTGGTAACTCGAGCGGCTTCTCAGGTGCACCGACCAGGACAAGCTTGCCTTGGCTCTTCAACAAAGCAATCAAAGGTAGAAGAGAATGAACTGCGGAGACTGTATCTATGATACCATCCATTGTTCCCTTAGCAGCCTGTAACCATAACGAAATATTAATTAAGAACCACTATAATTAAGTGGTGAAAAGGCAGATGATGTGTGTAGCAGATAATTATATCCACCCATGTACCTCCATCTGTTCTTGATCACGGCTAACTAAAAATGAATCGGCCCCCAGGAGGCCCACGGCCTCCTCCCTTTTACTGGGAGAGGTGCTTATAACGGTCACCTTGACTCCCATGGCCTTGGCAAACTTGACTGCCATGTGACCCAATCCCCCAAGCCCGACCACGCCGACATGGAGTCCAGGCTTGCCAAGCCCGTAGTGCCTCAATGGACTGTAGACAGTGATTCCGGCACAAAGGAGCGGAGCTGCCCCATCAAGCGGCAAATTATCAGGAATCGCTACCACAAAGTGCTCATCAGCGACCATGATATCGGAGTAGCCACCATAGGTGATGGTCCCGTCGGTGTACTTGCTATTGTAAGTGAGAATCCATTCGGGGCAGTAGTTCTCGAGATCGTTAACACAACTCTCACAAGAGTGGCAAGATCCCACTAAGCAGCCAACGCCAACCTTGTCCCCAACCTTAAACTTTGTCACCTCGGGGCCTACTTCTGTTACCACTCCCACAATCTCATGCCTGCACTTTGTCCAAAACTTGTACGAGTAAGTCAAAACTCTTTTTGGTAAAATCGGATCTTTAAGGCAGCTTTGATCAATTGGTTAGATAGTGAAATGAGCACCCGGAGACCGGGGGTATATCCACAGAGGTTCTCATTTAAGTTGTACATAAAACTTAAGTTGGTGTTCCTAAAACTATAACGTACCCGGGGACCATAGGGTACACAGAATCTCGCCACTCATTTTTAATGCAATGGAGGTCGGAGTGGCATATCCCGCAATACAACACCTTGAAGGAAACATCCTTATCTCCCGTTGCCCTGCATAAACAAATCATTTCAACCAAATAAATGAAAAACAAGACACACATGAATCTCAGCACAAGAAACAAAGGGCAGCGATGAACCTTCGGGAGAAGTTAAAAGGTGAGAGATGGCCACATGAATCTCGGGCAGCCCAACCGAATGCCTTCACGGGATGCTCTTGCTCTGGTGATTTTGCCATCTGAGAAATTGGAAAGATTTGGAGAGATGTTATAGAGAGTGAGAGAGGCTCTTATAATTTGGTTGGATATGGCAATGTGAAAATGAGAAGTGAAGAAGTAAGATGCAGTTTGCAGCATGTTTATAGTGGAGGAGGGCGGCTGAGCTTCGAGTGGAGCTGACATAACTGGTGAGCAAATCAATTAATAAAGAATAATAATTAGAGGTAGCAACGATATTAATTTGAATGTACCGCCTAAAAGGAGGCGGCTGAGGTGGTAAGTTGACGCCTTTATAAAATAAAGAAAAATAATCAATGATTCACAGAAAAAAATTACCAAAAAAAGAAAATAAATTTTGTAATTGCTTTAAGTGATCTGAAGTCTATTCCTCATAAATAAGATTATTTATAATTGAGAGAGCTTTACTTTTTAGTATGATGTGACTTATTTTAGTTAATTAATTAATATATAAATAGTTAAAACATGTTAATTTTGAGATAGTTTTGGACGAGGTGAGAAAAAATCAATGGAATGTACGAAAAGGAAAAACAATCAAAATTTGTGGCCAAATTTGAAAAAAGAAAAGAAAAGAAGAAAATGTTAAAATAGAAAATATGAAGGACACTTGTCCTTGTATTATTAAAAAGCTTCAACAACAGTTTGAGTATAGTTATGAGACATAATTCTTTAAATCATTTAACATATTAAATATTTTTAAACCCATGGGAGTCAAGGCGACCATTACCACCTGTTCGTTATCTGCATACTCGTGTGAGCTGAAACCATATCAGGTCCAATTCTTTTAAGTTGGAGATAGATTCAATAGCTTATTGGTCCAATGAAAATTTTATAATTGAAATCTATAACTATTTTTTTTAATATAAGGCATATAATAACTTATTTAATCTTTAATGAATTTTTTTCTCTCATCTTCATTTATTAGTTCACTATTAGGTTATGAATTTCCACAATTCATATTTTTTTCTCCATCAACCCAATTCATTTGACTTTCTCTTAATCATTGCTCTCCCAATCAGCTAACTGCAAATTCTAATTCTCTAGGTTATTATAACATTAATCTAGACGAAATTGGTTATAAAAATTTGCTTAAATTTTACATTATAGTTCATATCAATCTTATTGAATAAATGAAAGGCCCTTTAAGATTTTTCTTTTGTCCATAATTCTCTTGGACTGCCACTGTATTTATATTGATTGATTGATGGATGGAATCAAATGTGCATCACATGTGAGCGCTTGCAACAATTTTTTTTTTTAAATAATAATAATGATAATCACTCTACTATTAAAAAGAAAGAGGGAGATAGTCTGACAGTCTGACATTTTCACTTTTTCTAAAATACCCTTGCCCTTTCTCAATTTTACTCAAGTACCCGTGCCCTGGTGTTCTTTCGCGCTTCACACTGCCATACCCGCCTCGCACTTGTTCCCGTCTCCTTAACCGCTCCTACCTTCGAAGATGCCATCGTCATTTCCAGAATGAATTTCACCACACCATGGCACCAGGATGGTCCCGCCTCTCCTTCCGATTTCGCAGTGATACCCCCCCATAGATGCGCTCGATCACTACAACTGCCCATCCCAGGGCCTCCCTGAATCACCTAGCCATCGCTTCCGTGCGCGCTACCCGCCCCTTCTGTGACTCCATCGGCAATCTGCTATCCGAGAAGCAGGCAATCTGCAATCTGCCATTGTTGCTGCCGTTTTACATTTGTTAATCTCGGAGGCATCTAATTTCTGCTGCTATGACAGTTTTTCTTTGGTCTTCTGATCGTATATTTTCTATTGTTTGACCTTCTATTCTTTCCAGCATTATATATTATAGATCTTGCATTTTGGGAATGATTGCTCTATCCACCACATGTTCGACATAATGCTCATTTGAATGTTGTGCTTTCCTTGAAAAGGTCGGATGATGGATATCCTCTTATAAAGAAAAAGAAGTTCCCTGAGTTGGATAGCAAATCGGCTTTGGATTTTTTTTTCAGTCATTTGATGTTTTAAAAATTTATACTAAAGTTGATTATAAATGCTCAATTATCAGATTTTATAAGATACTGCACCTTAAAATGAATGGTAGAAAAACAAAGCGTATGCTTTATCTGATGATCATTGACTTCTGCTTGTTCAATTTTCTCTTGATATTTCGCGAATACCCAAACATTATCTTTACACAAGCTGTTTGGTTTATTTATCTCTTCAAGTTCAAGAGAACCCACATCCCCCACTTTTTGGATTCTGACTTTGATATTTAGTGCGTATGAGCATATCATCTTTGTTGATGCTTGCTCTGTAATATATGTGATTTTTGGTATTATAATTATTGGCAAGTTTACTTATGTGAATTGCACAACTTAAGTTATTGAGGTTTTGCTAATGTTGTAAAATAATTTTAGTGCTCGCCGTAAGCAATTGCACAGTCTATATATCCGGAGTTCACTTGACCTTTTGAGCTTCTAAATGACTGTGTTTGTGTAATTCTTAAGAACTTGTTCTTTAAGTTGTTAGTTGAGTTGTAACCATCATTTGAAGGAGCCTTTCTCCAATGAAAAATTGTTGTTCTAAATTCTACTGGAAAAGAGTTTTGCTTATATGAAAAATGTTGTTGCATCAATATATGGAAAATGTTGTTGCCCTGATGCCAGGGTTTTGCTTATGTGAGAAAAAGTGTGATCTAAGGGTTTTATCCTCTTACTCAGGGTATCTGTTCTCTTTTTGGAGGACCCCTGGATACCAGGTTGCACCTCACTGCTTTCCCGTGTCCCTGGTGATGCAATTGGTGATCTTTGAGATAGGCCGGTTGCAGACTTTGTTGATTCTCAGGGAACTAGCATTGGTATATGTTTGGCCACTTGATCCATCAGGGATTTACTCGGTCTCTTCTGCCTATGACCTTCTGGTTGAGGAGTCTTGAGCTGATGATCTCTTGCTTTGGAAACTTATATGAAGGTGGCGAGGGCCTCAAAGAATCCGCAACTTCCTTTGGATTGTGTCACACAATTGACTTCTCACAGATAGTCTTTGAGCTTTGTGGAATTTCTCTTCAAACAGCTTGTGTAGACGTGGCCTTCTTGAGGAAAATTCCGTCCTTCATGTGCTGCGGGATTGCTGCAGTACTCGCTTAATGTGGGAGTCCATCTTTCCCCGTTTTTCTGCGTCTCCTTCTTCTCCCTTCCCCTTTGGCTCCCGGTTAGTTTCCTCTCGTTGGGCTGGTGTGTTGGCTGTTGGTTGTGGTGGTCATGGCGCAACATAGAGCTGTTCGATCCAAACTTTTCTAGACCGGACAGAGCAGCTGCTGTGATCATAAGAACCGCGGCCTCCTTGAGCCGGTCCCTTATCAGCTCTAATAATTTGACTGGGCTTGTTAAAGGGTACTAACTGTTTGATTGGGCGCCACCTTCGCGAGGTTGTGTGAAGCTTAATATGGATGGAGCTGGCAGGGGCAACCCGGGGTTGGCCGGAGCTGGGGGTATGATCTGGAATGACGAAGGTAGATGGCTTGTTGGGTTCTCCTGGGATATCGGCTGGACCTTTGCTGTTGCTGCCGAGTTATTGGCCATTTCTACCGGTTTGCAGCTACCCTGGGATCTTGGATTTCACCAAGGTATTAATCGACTGCTGTTTGCAACCTTTTATCAAGTTCTTCGCTGGGTACTCATTTATTTTCACTGATTGGAGGTGTTGAAGAGCTTCTAAGAGGGGATTGGGCTACTGGAATTTGACATACTTATCAGGAGGGCAAACTTGATCGCCAATTGGCTCGCCAAAAGGCCGACCCTTCTTTCTTTCGGGGTGCATATATCCATGACCCGCCTGATGGATTTAGTTCGCTTCTTTTAGATGATGTTATTGGGGCCTCCATGTCCTGCCTTTGTCCCTTGTAATTTGTAATTTTCATGTTTTCTTGTAACTCTAGGCTTTGGCGTCCTTTTCTCGCCGAAGGAAAAAAAAAGGACAAGAATTCTAATTTTTTCATGCATTTCTTTTATTTTCTAAATTGTTCCTCACTACATTTACCTTTTTCTTTTTTCTTTTTTTTTAATGTACCATCATCAAAGAAAGTCTCAACTGACTTGTGGCCCAACCTATGTGCAGATGTCCTCCCTGTGAGCCTACCCTGTTAGCACTCTTCTACTGATATTTTCATCCTCATAGTAAAGAACAAATATATAAGCGGGCCATTCCAGTTTGTACCGGCAGTGACTAGAAGTAGGTCATTAGTAGAAAAAACAAATACATTTCACGTGCAATGGGTGTGCTGTTACACTAGTAGTAACAAAAAAAAAGAAAAAAAAAAGAGGAGATGCCACAATTCCTAGGTTTAGTATGTCTATGGGAACTGGCAGAGAATTTGCACAATAGTTAAATTAAGTTGACTATCAATATATTAATGCTTGAAAAAGCTAAGAGTAGCCTTCAAGTATGATTTAGATTAATATATGTCATTGCATTAGTCTATAGAAGTAACGACTTTGAGCAAAGGCAATGCAAGCACTGAGAAATAGTCATATATACGTACATAGACTCCAAAATACTATTAAGAAATATTATTACTAATAAAATTTTCGTGGAAATTTCTCTTAGGGGGGCATAAATTTAACTTCCAGCCTTAATATATCCTCTCGTCTTGCTATGGTGAATTGCTTTTCTTTCGGTTACAGAGGAAGAGCTCATGGATTTAGTAGGAACAAGATGAGAAATAATTAGATAATGGCGTCTCTTTTTTTGTTAACCTATAAAAAAAAGTCTTCGTTGAACTTTTTTTTCCTTGAAGATGGATATTCATTAATAATAATAAAGTATCAAAATTTGAATGGACCATGTTGCATCTCTTCCTCTTTGATGCGAATTGCTAGAGGGATGGATGAGATGTCAATAGGACCATTCAAATTGCAAGAACCAGCCCAATGGGCAATGTTGTGGGCAAGGTGGTTATCAGCTCGAGGGATATATATAGTAGTCCAGTTGTTAAAGAAAGAAAGATCAAATAGCATAACAAAGATAATAGCAGATAGTTTAGGCAGAAGTTGATGAGAAGACATCAAGCTATCGATGAAGTCTTTGCAATCGCCGAGTAGAAGCAGGCTGTGGAGTCCAAGTTTGGGCACAACGAATGGCATTGAGGCAGCTTCTGCTTCCCCTTGTAAGGGGTCGGTTGCAGTTGAGTAGAAAGCCTAGGCAAACTTGATGGTGCCTTTGTTGTAGATGCAAACCACTGAGAGGTAAGAATGCGCTGAAAGATTGCAACATCGAAGTTGACTTGTAATGTAGGATTGGTGGCAGCCTTGTGGGTGAATTGAGTGATGGAATGGTGGAGTCAGGCTTTGTCGTATTCCCCGTGTCTCCTATGTATTGTAGCTGCAGAGTCGGAGGAGTTGAGAGTGCTCGAATCCAATCTTGTGGTGTTGCGAAGCTGCCATAAGAAGTCCATACAAACCACCCTTCAAGGATAAACCTGTGATGAATATGGATCAATTCCTGTCATTGAATTGGTTCATGAATTTTTTCTGTATCCTTCTTATCCTGGAACTTTGAATAGGAAAATCTCCCCTACTAACCCAAGGCCGAGAAACTGAAAAGGGGGCAGTTACGATGAGGGTGGTTTGGTGTAATGGCATCGCTCTCGACTTAAGACCAAGAAGTCCGAGTTTAATTCTTATCAGTGGGATCATGTGACCGTTTCTTTTTTCCTTTCCTCTATTTTCTCCTAAGCTAATGTGTTTTCTAAAGAAACAAAAGGGGACAGTTTATTGATTAAATTGACATCCTAATAACCCTTGATTTTTCTTTTTAGTCGGTTAAATCGATGAGAAAGGAAAACTCAATACAGCGTTATTCATTTTCAACATGAATTTATGAGATTCTGGATTTAGTGCTTATCTATATATTTTAGGTTCATAATATTCCTTCATTATGCACATAGCAAGCCTCTCTTGTGATAGGGAAAAAAAAAGAAAAAAAGAAATCTCGTGAACAATTAATGTCACCTGAGCCCAATTTTATAAGTTCCGTTGGTTGGGGATTCAAGTGCAATGTCCGTGCGAAGGTTGGGAGGGTAAATTGAGTTGATAAATGCATAAATTATCCCAGTCCGGGGGAGGTAAGGGGTAGTTGGGTAATTATCCCTTCTAAATTATTGATACAGTACACACATTCATCCAATTAATTACATGTGGAAAGAAGAAAATGAAATGTTGCTCATAAATTTATTTATTTATTAGATACTTATCCGTTTGAAAATTGGGGAAAACCGATAAATTAATTTTTTTTTCTAATTTGTGCTGCGTCATTAAATTATTTTTGTTTCCCATCGGATTTCATTTCCCATTGTTGGCAACCTTCCAGAAATCAGAACAGCCAGCTAGAGAAATTGAAAATCGAAAATGGCCACATATGTGTGGCACCAAATTGCTGTTACGTGGAGCTCAACTGCTCCATAGAGATTGGGGCTTGAGATGCACGCGTCCAAGCACTAAACATGTTCACTCGTATCCATATTGGTCCATGCCATCTTTTCGTTCGGGTTCGAGGTGCAATTTGTTTTACTTTTTTCACACATTATATACAATCAAATTTGATAAATCGAGAGTTTTCGATCGCCGTTACGATTTGAAATCTGATTCAAAACATCTACGAGTAGCCTTGAACATCACGTTGTAACTAGATCGTCAGGTTGGCATTTCATGGAGGATAGTAGAGGCCGGTCGGGTTTTTCTCTTAATAGTTAGGCACACCGACCAAATTACATAAATAACTCGTCTATTCATGGATTTTAAATACTAGAATGAAATCTGAAAATAAATATTAAAAAATACGACATCATATCTAAATTAGATCTAGAATATTCTAAAAATAGAAACTACAGTAATTTTTCGATACTATTTTATTTCAAATATTATATACACATAATCTCTCTTAATTATAACCTCCTCCAATTTCGTATCGATTGTGTACATGTTGATAGAACCGGGTGACTTAGAAGTAAACAAAACAAAGAACATCTTCCATTTGGTGCAAGGGGCCCATCTGACCTTTACGAAAGCACGAGCAGGAGTAACTTTGGGAGAAGGTGGTCGGGACAACTATAGAAAGTTCAGGAAACCTTTGACCCGACCGCATAAAATCATTAATTTCTTCTTTTTTGTCATTAATTGCTATTATTAGCTCACCATCTATGTCAGCTCCACCCCAAACGCTCAGCCGCCCCTTCACTATAAGTACGCTCATACTGCATCAAACCCTTCTCCACCTCCTCTCTTTTACCACCAAAGAGCAACAGCCTCCATTGCTCTATATCGGATTCATCCCGGATCACAGAATGGCATCTCGAATGGCTAAGTCGCCCGAACAAGAGCATCCCGTGAAGGCCTTCGGATGGGCTGCCCGCGACTCCTCGGGGCATCTATCTCCTTTCAAATTCTCTCGAAGGTACTTTTATTGCGTATTGTGCTCCTTATACCGTGAGATCTCACTCGTCTTATTAATCTTAGGTTGTTTCGCTCTCTCTTATTGTGTGGTTGATGAATAAGTGAGGTTATATAGTGTATCCTCTGGTTGAAATGTATGATTTATATTTTGCAGGGCAACGGGAGAGAAGGATGTTACCTTCAAGGTGTTATATTGTGGGATATGCCACTCCGACCTTCATAGCATCAAAAATGAATGGGGAGGCGCCATGTATCCTCTGGTGCCAGGGTACGTCCGATAACATAAACTTCTAATTCGTAGACAGCGGTCTACAAGATCTTTTAGATCACATACTTTTATATCCCAAAAGTGGTCTTTCTAATGAACAATTTTGGCCCGAATGTAGGCATGAGATTGTGGGAGTTGTGACCGAAGTCGGCCCCAAGGTGACAAAGTTTAAGGTTGGGGACAAGGTTGGCGTTGGGTGCTTAGTCGGGTCATGCCATTCCTGTGAGAGCTGTGCCAATGATCTCGAAAACTACTGCCCTAAAACGATTTTTACTTACAATAGCAAGTGTCATGATGGCACCATGACCTACGGGGGCTACTCCGACATCATGGTGGCTGATGAGCACTTCGTGGTGGCGATTCCTGACAGTCTGCCGCTTGATGGGGTGGCTCCACTCCTATGCGCTGGAATCACAGTATACAGTCCATTGAAGCACTACGGGCTTGATAAGCCCGGGCTCCATCTCGGAGTGGTCGGGCTCGGCGGATTGGGCCACATGGCCGTCAAGTTCGCCAAGGCCATGGGCCTCAAGGTGACTATCATCAGCACGTCTCCCAGTAAAAAGCAGGAGGCCGTGGAGCGCCTCGGGGCCGATTCATTTTTAGTTAGTCATGACCAGGAACAAATGCAGGTACGTGATAATATGACATCCTAACAATTACAAGCTTATATTTTCACATTTTCGTTTTCATTATACATCTTTATAAACTGTTTGTATTGGTTTCTAATACTTGCTATGGATACAGTCTGCTATGGGCACGATGGACGGCATCATAGATACAGTCTCGGCAGTTCATCCTCTCCTACCATTGCTTGCTCTGGTGAAGAACGACGGCAAGCTAGTTATGGTTGGTGCACCAGACAAGCCACTCGAGTTACCCGCCTTCCCATTGCTCATGGGTATGCCTGCTCTTGAACTAGCCCATGTGAGACTTTTGATGTAATCAGCTACGGAGAACTAACTATACATAAAATTAATTACAGGTCGGAAGGTTGTTGGGGGAAGTCTAATTGGTGGATTGAAAGAGACACAGGAGATGATAAATTTCGCCTCAAAGCATAACATCACATCAGACATTGAAGTCGTTCAAATGGACTATGTGAATACTGCAATGGAGAGACTTGCAAAAGCGGATGTCAGATACCGGTTTGTTATAGACATTGGGAACTCATTGAAATCTGCTGCTTAAGAGTATCCATCATTCACTTGCTTGGATCATCGAGAAATCACTTGGAGACGGATTATTAGTTCTTTCATACTTTTCCTTCTTGTTGCACATTCATCTGTCTTATGTACTTCCATGGAAGCCCCTTAGTTGCTATTTTCTAAAATAAAGTCAATTAGTGGATCGGTTGATGTAACTGTTTCTATGATTTAATTGAATGATCTGCGGTCATCAAAAAATGAATGTTCTCCCCGTATAATACTCATATTTTTCTTCAAACTTTTCCAAGCATTTCTCCAGGATTTGCAATCTTCATTTGATGGTAGTTTTATTGGATTAATTACAAATATAAGATCAATCTTACCGACATAAAATTTGGATGAATACCAACGTAAGGGCTGTGTCAATTCGTCAAATGTAAGGTTTCATATTCAAATCTTATGTAAAAAAATTCACAATTGGGAAATATTTACCCTTTAGTGTATTAACCCTGCTTGAATCAGGATTAGTCGGGTTCCATTCGATTTCTTGATACCAGGCAGTGCAGATAAAATATTATTGTGTATTTGGATTGTTAAGAGAACTGGGACAGTAATACCAAAGGGATGCTTCAATTGGAATGTGCCTAGATATCTTCTATATTACAATCCCTAAATTATCATTTGATATATAATACAATTATTGTAAATCTTATAATACAATTATCATTTGGCTTTTATTAACGGCCAATAGCGTCCACCTCGCCCATCACAAGTTCTTTTAGTGAGAACTTTTCTAATATTTATTCTCGCAACGTTTACTGTATATCTTATTTCTTGTTACTGTCCCAGCATGATCCTCACTTACAATACCAAGGACCGAGACGGGAGCACCACCTACGGTGGCTACTCGGACATCATGGTGACGGATGAGCACTATGCGGTGGCAATACCCGACAATCTGCCGCTGGATGGGGCAGCTCCTCTCTTGTGTGCCGGGATCACTGTCTACAGTCCCCTGAAGAACTATGGGCTCAATAGGCCGGGGCTCCACGTCGGTGTGGTCGGACTTGGTGGCCTGGGCCATGTGGCCGTCAAGTTTGCCAAGGCCATGGGCCTTAAGGTGACTGTTATTAGCACCTCCCCCAGCAAGAAGGAGGAGGCCATCGACCGGCCGGGAGCCGACTTGTTTCTGGTCAGTAGTGATCCAGAACAGATGCAGGTAGGTAATATGGTTTCGAAAATGCACATTTTCTTCGTGTAAACAGTCCTGACTTGTCTATTTTTTATTACATTTTTTTTTCCGAGTTTCTTATCTTCTGAATTTTACGTGACTTTTACAGTCGGCTATGGGCACGTTGGACATTATCATTGACACTGTTTCAGCCGCTCATGCTCTCCTCCCTCTGGTTGAACTGTTGAGATCTAGTGGGAAGCTTATCATGGTCGGCGCACCACAGAGGCCACTCGAGCTACTGATCATGCCACCCAAGAAGCCCCGAAATCTGGGCAACCCGAACGGCATGCTGGCGATGGTTCTTTGTTATTTTCTGCTCAAATTGATTAGGATTCACCTCCTTTGACCAGATTTAGGATCCCTTAATATTTTCTTCTCTCGTAAACATGATTAACAACAAATATAAATTTTGTAATCTCCCAATTTCTCTCAATGGATTTTCTCCTATTTTGTACCGTGGACGTTTTCTGCTTCGGAATTTACCACGTAAAATCTTGCTGATGCATCTGGCTGGTCTGCTGACAAACGCTTCTATACTAATATTTCATATTAAATCGTTACCGAAAAAAAAAAACCAAAAAATATTTCATATTAAATCTCGGATGGCCGGCGTCCATATTCTATTAAAACTGTTCATTTGGTTTGATCTAAGATTTGGTGCTCGAGAAAACTATACATATATATAATTTATAATACATCGTATTTTATATAATTTACAATACATCATAATTTAATTTTTTTCCATTCGATTTTGTCCTATGAGAGTGGAGGAGTATTAATTATTATTATTTATACACTACCGGTGGACCTTTCCATAACCAGCCATAGATTCCAAACAAAGAATCATTAAACGATGATTTTGGGATCTGAAATTAGGTTGTTCTGTTTGCCAGTGATTTTATTCGACAAAGAGAGCTTAAGTAAACGAATAGATACAAAAAGTCCCGCTAGTAAGAATTAAACATAGAATTTTCAGTCCAGTGCAAGTCCTTGACACCGCAACCTCCATTCTCAAAGCGACCGAATTATTGTTGATAGAATTAAATAGCTCCAGCATACATGGAACAACTGACACAACAAACTGAAATAACTAATCCGCCTCTTTTTCAATGGATTACGGTCTTAGGCTGTAGACTTTAATGAATTCCCGATGTCTATAACGAAACGATATCTAACATCTGCCTTTGCAAGACGCTCCATTGCGGTGTTCACATAATCCATTGAAATAACCTTGATATCTGAAGTGATGCCATGATGTGATGCGAAATTTATCATCTCTTGAGTCTCTTTTAGCCCTCCGATCGCACTCCCACCCACAACCTTCCGTCCTGTAATTAATCCAATATATGGCAGGACGTCATGTAATGATTATATCGAGTATCTCACTTGAATCTAGCTACCTCGTTATCAAGTAGTAAGTGATTCTTTTTTCTAATATATTATCAAACTAAAATAGTCGGATTTATTAAATATTTGTTAAACAAATGCATACCTGTGAGTAATGGGAAAGCTGGTAACTCGAGCGGCTTCTCAGGTGCACCAACTCGACCATCACGGGTTCTTTTAGTGAGAACTTTTCTAATATTTATTGTCGCAACGTTTACTGTGCCGTAGCTATGTTCATGGTTCCTCCACCGTCGTATTTGATGGAGAAATTCTAGCCAGCCCATGCCTGCTTAGGTCAGCTAGGACCGGCTTCAAACTCGATCGGTGAATCTTGAAAGATTATTGGGTGATCCTACCTCGCCACATGGTATGAAGAAAAATCAATTAAATTGCAATAAACTAAATAATAAGTACTAATAACTAGATTAATTGTGGTAAGTCTTCTTAATTAAAACAATCTTATTAGTTCTTTTTCACCATATCATTATGAGGTAGGATCATTCAAAATTTTCTCAGTGAATCTTGGGCGAAGTCAGCGTCCTCAGTGTTTGGAGTCAGTTGATTAGGTCAGACAGCACCTGGAGTATATTTGGCTTCCATTTTTAGGTCGGCCCTTCAAAGCTGATAATGACATCGCTGGTTTCTTGGGTTATATATAGATATGTCAGAATTGACTTTGGGATCCATCCATGGAAGATATATTACGTAAGACTGGAGCTCAAATCTAGGTTGAACTCACGTGGGATCAATCAATCGAACCTTTCAGGCTAATAATATGTAACCCGGTTATTATCATGGGAAGGTACTGACCCTCTTGTCGATACATTATATCAGTCGGAATCGACCCAGTCACAGGGATTCCAAACCAGATGCTCTGAACTAATGCTTATAAAGGGAATATAAAATCGGTTTACTTGGTTGATCAAAATTGGCCTCCGCCAGCTTACCAAAAAATAGGTTCTCGACCACCAAGCCTGAAAATTTACAGCTAGCGAAGGGTAGACAGAATAACCTTGGAACGAGTGGCGACTGCCTTCCCCCCCTTTGTATGCTTAAATATATGACAATTGGTTAAAAGTAATGTATAACTATGTATATCATTGACGAAAAATATATTTGAACAACAACCTTGATTGATTCAAGTGGTTCAACACTTACTCTCTTTAAATAAAGTCTTAGATTCGAGTCTTGTGAATGGAGAAAATCCATAATCGAATACTTTCAAATTTTCGATTGAAATCCATAATCCGAATTAGTCGGAGCCCATCGAATTTTCAATTGAATACCAAGGATCACCCCCAAAAAAATATATTTGAAGAAGTTTTGTCACATTCAGGATAAAATTAAAACATAAATATGCACAACCCCATGGCTAGTAACAAGCAAATGGAATTTTTATTCAGATTAACATCAATTTCATCGTCTTGACATCAATTTGGTCCCTCTCTATATCAATTTGATCCATATCGTATCTATTCAGATTAACCTTTTATATTAGACAAATCTGACATCTCAAAATCTCACACAAACAAAGTTTAAAGTACAAGGATTCACAAATTAAACATAGATGATTCGGCTAGAGGCGCATTCGAGGAATAGCAGGATCATGTGGTCCAATTGGGGACTGCCTCGGCAGGTGCATTGGTAGATTTATGCATAATGTTGGTATCTAAAAGCGGAACTCTGGCAGGTCTAGTCTGGCTTGGAGCTCAGCTCAAAGAATTGGAGTATGGAGACTATTCCAAAATATAGACTCCGAGATTTTTTGCAGCGTGCTACGGAGAGGAAGTGAGGCTGTGGAGATGTGCCTCCTCCATTTGAACCTCGGGAGACTAAAAGTATGGGGAAGAAATCGACGAACATGATGGAGAGGGGGCTGGAGAGCTGGTCAGTAGCTCTGAGCATCCTCTGTCCGCGGTGCGATACTGTGCCGCAGCACCACCTGAGTGCCACATAGAAGCTTCGTCGAATGTCTCTGTCCACGCTGCAGCACCATGCTGCAATGCCACCCAAGAAGCCCCAAAATCTGGGCGACCCGAACGGCATGCTGGCGATGGTTCTTTGTTATTTTCTACTCAAATTGATTAGGATTCACCACCTCCTTTGACCTGATTTAGGATCCCTTAATATCTCTTTAACTTTTCTCTCGTAAACATAATTAACCACTAATATAAATTTTGTAATCTCCTGATTTCTCTCAATGGATTTTCTCCTATTTTGCACCGTGGAGGTTTTCTGCTTCGGAATTTACCACGTAAAATCTCAGTGGCTCTTGATTTTCCTCCATCTTTCTACTGTTGGAGTAGAGTATCTTTTTGGGACAATGACGGAGCTATTATATCCGATGGAGATTGGTAGCAGTCATCAACAATACCATCGACGCGGGCAATAATGCACGGATTACCTCGCTAATTAATTTAGTGTTGTAGGGACAGCTAGGATTTTACGATCTATTTCATACAGTTTATATAATTTGCAGCTTCTTGTTGATGCATCTGGCTGGTTTGCCGACAAACGCTTCTATACTGTTTAATATTTCATGTTAAATCGTCACCGAAAAAAAAAAAACCAAAAAATATTTCATATTAAATCTCGGATGGCCGGCGTCCATATTCTATTAAAACTGTTCATTTGGTTTGATCTAAGATTTGGTGCTCGAGAAAACTATACATATATATAATTTATAATACATCGTATTCTATATAATTTACAATACATCATTATTTAATTTTTTTCCATTCGATTTTGTCCTATGAGAGTAGAGGAGTATTAATTATTATTATTTATAAACTACCGGTGGACCTTTCCATAACCAGCCATAGATTCCAAACAAAGAATCATTAAACGATGATTTTGGGATCTGAAATTAGGTTGTTCTATTTGCCAGTGATTTTATTCGACAAAGAGAGCTTAAGTAAACAAACAGATACAAAAAGTCCCACTAGTAAAAATTAAACATAGAATTTCCAGTCCAGTGAAAGTCCTTGACACCGCAACCGCCATTCTCAAAGCGACCGAATTATTGTTGATAAACATCCCAGTTCAAACATAACAATTAAATAGCTCAAGCATACATGCAACAACTGACACAATAAACTGAAATAACTAATCTGCCTCTTTTTCAATGGATTACGGTCTTAGGCTGTAGACTTTAATGAATTCCCGATGTCTATAACGAAACGATATCTAACATCTGCCTTTGCAAGACGCTCCATTGCGGTGTTCACATAATCCATTGAAATAACCTCGATATCTGAAGTGATGCCATGCTGTGATGCGAAATTTATCATCTCTTGAGTCTCTTTTAGCCCTCCGATCGCACTCCCACCCACAACCTTCCGTCCTGTAATTAATCCAATATATGGCAGGACGTCATGTAATGATTATATCGAGTATCTCACTTGAATCTAGCTACCTCGTTATCAAGTAGTAAGTGATTCTTTTTTCTAATATATTATCAAACTAAAATAGTCGGATTTATTAAATATTTGTTAAACAAATGCATACCTGTGAGTAATGGGAAAGCTGGTAACTCGAGCGGCTTCTCAGGTGCACCGACCAGGACAAGCTTGCCTTGGCTCTTCAACAAAGCAATCAAAGGTAGAAGAGAATGAACTGTGGAGACTGTATCTATGATACCGTCCATTGTTCCCTTAGCAGCCTGTAACCATAACGAAATATTAATTAAGAACCACTATAATTAAGTGGTGAAAAGGCAGATGATGTGTGTAGCAGATAATTATATCCACCCATGTACCTCCATCTGTTCTTGATCACGGCTAACTAAAAATGAATCGGCCCCCAGGCGGCCCACGGCCTCCTCCCTTTTACCGGGAGAGGTGCTTATAACGGTCACCTTGATTCCCATGGCCTTGGCAAACTTGACTGCCATGTGACCCAATCCCCCAAGCCCGACCACGCCGACATGGAGCCCAGGCTTGTCAAGCCCGTAGTGCCTCAATGGACTGTAGACAGTGATTCCGGCACAAAGGAGCGGAGCTGCCCCATCAAGCGGCAAATTATCAGGAATCGCTACCACAAAGTGCTCATCAGCGACCATGATATCAGAGTAGCCACCATAGGTGATGGTCCCGTCAGTGTACTTGCTATTGTAAGTGAGAATCCATTCGGGGCAGTAGTTCTCGAGATCGTTAACACAACTCTCACAAGAGTGGCATGATCCCACTAAGCAGCCAACGCCAACCTTGTCCCCAACCTTAAACTTTGTCACCTCGGGGCCTACTTCTGTTACCACTCCCACAATCTCATGCCTGCACTTTGTCCAAAACTTGTACGAGTAAGTCAAAACTCTTTTTGGTAATATCGGATCTTTAAGGCAGCTTTGATCAATTGGTTAGATAGTGAAATGAGCACCCGGAGACCGGGGTTATATCCACAGAGGTTCTCATTTAAGTTGTACATACAATTTAAGTTGGTGTTCCTAAAACTATAACGTACCCGGGGACCATAGGGTACACAGAATCTCTCCACTCATTTTTTATGCAATGGAGGTCGGAGTGGCATATCCCGCAATACAACACCTTGAAGGTAACATCCTTATCTCCCGTTGCCCTGCATAAACAAATCATTTCTACCAAATAAATAAAAAAACAAGACACACAGGAATCTCAGCACAAGAAACAATGAACCTTCGGGAGAACTTAAAAGGTGAGAGATGGCCACATGAATCTCGGGCAGCCCAACCGAACGCCTTCACGGGATGCTCTTGCTCTGGTGATTTCGCCATCTGAGAAATTGGAAAGATTTGGAGAGATGTTGTAGAGAGTGAGAGAGGCTCTTATAATTTGGTTGGATATGGCAATGTGTAAATGAGAAGTGAAGTAAGATGCAGTTTGCAGCATGTTTATAGTGGAGGAGGGCGGCTGAGCTTCGGGTGGAGCTGACATAACTGGTGAGCAAATCAATTAATAAAGAACAATAATTAGAGGTAGCACCGATATTAATTTGAAAGTACCACCGAAAAGGAGGCGGCTGAGGTGGTAGGTTGACGCCTTAATAAAATAAAGAAAAATAATAAATGATTCACCGAAAAAAATCACCCAAAAAAAGAAAATAAATTATGTGATTACTTTAAGGGATTTGGCGCCTATTCCTTATAAATAAGATTATTCATAATTGAAAGAGTTTTACTTCTTAGTATGTTATGTGAATTAGTTTGAGCCAATTAAACTTTTTAAATATTAGTTGATGGAAAAAAATATTTTAACTATAATGCAGTCGGTCAAACGATTTTTCCATTTTCTTAGCTGACCCTACAATCTATAAAAAGTTTCTTTTATTTATTTTTTAATCCTTCAGTATGGATACCTTGGACTCACATGAGAATATAACATATCATTTATTTTCAGAGAGATAAGATTTGGATTCCACAATTATAATTTCATTGCAATCTAAAAATTCCATATATTTCAAATCCAAAATTTTTACTAAGCACGGTTGTAAAGTTTTAATTCGGAGAAATGATTACATTAATTTTGCAACAAAATACTGTAAAATACGATGTGAAATTCGGAATTTGAAATGTAAAATGTACACTTTATATCGAATTAAGCGGCCCACGTGAGGCTTTAAAACCTCTTGTGTGGTGGTGATCACGGAGTAAGAAGGGGCTCAGTGACGGATCAGCGCCGGCGTAGAACAGAAAATGAGGGAGATTGCAAAAAATGGTATGAGTCGATTATACTTTTGGAGATGCTTGGTACAAAATTATTCTCTATTAATCAATTTTTTTTAGTGCGCACCAATTGGTATTTAGAAGATCATACATATATAATCTTTACGTTAATATAAAATCCATATATTTGAAAGTAAAAATGTGAATAATTGATCACATGAGATTTCATTCGAAAAACATCACATACTGGTGATTATATGATCAGTATAAGCATTAAATATTCACATACTGGTAATGTAAGAATTAAATACTTGACAATTGAGATGTCACAAAATATTATTTTACAAAAAAAACGAAAATTAAAGTTTTTAAAAGAATTTAGATAAATCAATGAAGCATGATAAGATCGATGGTTATCTATACTTCAATATAAAGGAAGTCTTTGGGATTCCCACGTGCTACTTTAATTCGTACTAAACAAATTTAATTGGTCCTTTATTTTTTTTTCTGTGTACTTTGATATTCAGTAACTCATCTAATCTCAATTAATCCAGTATGAGTCAGGTCGGCTCACTAAGAGGGTAAAGCTCACTCGGCATAAATTTTTTCCGCTTACAATACTCGAATCTCGAAACTTTGCTTAAAAGAAATAATCGCTGGACAGCTTGAACCAACCTATATTGGTAAGTCTTTCATTTATTTAACAAATGATAAATATGTGAATGACTGATACATAATTAAAAGAGATCTAATTCTTCCTGAGAATTCTACTTATAGTAAATATAGGTTGAGAATAACTAAAATGGATCAATTTAAGCGGTTTGACACTTGCTCTCTTCAAATATGGTTTCGAATTCGAGTATTGTGAATTGAGAAAATTCACATCGGGAAAGTTAGTAAAGGTCGGTCCGGTTTTTCCTCTTAATAATTAGGCATATTAAACGAATTACAAAAGAACTCGTCTATTCATGGATTTTAAATACTAGAACAAAATCAGAAAATAAATATTCACAAATACTACATCATATCTAAATTAGATCTAGAATGTTCTAAAAATATAAACTACAATAATTTATTGATTTTATTTCAAATATTTTTTTCCTGTATTATATACACGTAATCTCTCTTAATTATAACCTCCTCCAATTTCGTATCGACTGCGTACTTGTTGATAGGACCGAGTGACTGTTAGAAGTAAACAAACAAGAATATCTTCCTTCCACTTGGTGCAGGGGGGCCCATCCGACCTTTAAAAAAGCACCAGCAGGAGGAACTTTTGGAGAGGTGGTCGGGTCAACCATAGAAATTTCAGGAAACTTTTGACCCAACAACATAAAATCATTAATTCCTTCTTTTGGTCATTAATTACTATCATTAGCTCACCCTGTATGTCAGCTCCACCCAAAACAATTATTGTAAATCTTATAATACAATTATCATTTGACTTTTATTAACGGCCAATATCGTCCACCTCGACCATCACGGGTTCTTTTAGTGAGAACTTTTCTAATATTTATTGTCGCAACGTTTACTATAATATGCAGCTCAGGACAAGTTCATCCTGGAAATTAATTATGTGGACAAATTGATCCGGACGTTACAAACGTTTGGACGAATTGGTCCTTCCGTCCGAAAACAGGAGAGGTCCCTGACCTCTCACGGCCGAATTTGTCGTCCCTTACTGTCAACCCCCAACCCCCCTCCCCCTGCAATTTCCTTTCCGCCCCAATTGCCCCCGATTGGAGCTTCTCTGCCTTCTTCCCCTAAAATTCGATCAAACCCTGATCTTCAAATTGTGGACAAAGCTTGAAATTCGATAAAACTTCCTTCTGCAAGTGATAGTGTCGTCGGTAATTGCCCCTGATTGGAGCTTCTCTGCCTTCCGATAAACCCTAATTGAACCACCCGCTTCTACGCCAATCTTCCAATTCGACCAAATGCCTCAACATTTCTACAATTTAGACTGTCGACTGTGATCTTTCGAAGTCGCGAACGTTATTGTTGGTCGTTTTCCGACGAGAATCACTTGGGTCGAACCGCTGCGGGGGGGAACCGAAGTCGTCCAATGCGTTGCCTGAATGAGGACCAGGTAAGTCTGCTGCGTTGCCCGAATGCTGTTTCTTTCTGCAATTTAGGTTTATTTTTGAGTTTATCGCATCTAGGTTTTGTCCAATCAATGAAAACAGCTTCCTTTCAATTTAGATTTCATATTTTGGTGCATTAGTTTTTGATGTTGTTGCTTCAGGAGAGTTACTGAAGAATTTTGGAGACAATACATTTCTCGATTTCCTGATGTGAAATGCTTCTTTGCATTTTTCTGGTGCTTTAGCTTGTTTATTTGCTCAGAATTAGATTGAGATTTCCTGCTCACTTTCGTATTTCTTTGGAGTTATATGAAGTATAATTTTTGTATCTGCACATGTTGAAGGTAGTTTGAATTCTCACTTAGGATGGAAATTGGTCAATTCTATGCATTGACATATGCAATTGGCATCAGTGGCCTTCGGCTTGCTTGTGGCTTTGATATGCTCATTTCCTACTGTCTACATTTTTTAAGTTTAGAAATGACATTGCATCATAGGCAGCATGTGGACACTTGGTCCCGTACTCTTTTTTGGGTGAATACTTGGTCTCATGTTTCGGTCACTGCTGTCTTGGAAGTTTTGTTTCTACAGACTTAAGCTCCTTAAGCTGCTACTTCACCTTGCACAGTGGCATGCAATGAAGTTTTACTGTGAGGTATAACTTGCTTTTGCTTATTTTGTTCCAGTGTAGTGATAAGTTGGGTTTGAACCTCGAACTAGGTTCATTTGCTGCGGACATTCCATTGGAATGATAAAATTGGGTCAGTAATCAGAGTTCTAGATCAGTATATTTTCTGATGAATGGAGATACATCTTGCAGAGTTAATTACATGTCTAGTTCTCTATTGATTGTCTGATGAATGGGTCTGTATTGTTGAACATTTACAATTTTTTGAATTGAAATTATGCAAATCTGGTTTGTTGAAGTAGCACGGCAATGGTTATGACTCTGATTTAAGATCCTCTTTGAATAACACTCTCTGAATTGGTCGATACATGTTCTTTTGCAGCTTCAACCATCTGCAGCGAGAACAAATAGACAGACACATCCCAAAGCTTCAACTAAGCTTCAGATCTCAGCACAACAGATATGGGAGGTGAGGGAAGTCAATGGAGTGGGACAAAGCAATATGTCCAAAAGTCTACAGCCTCGTCACGAGTTGAGGAATCAGACAATCTCTTTGGGTATGGAATGAAGCTTCTGTTGCAAACATCTACCAGGAAACAAAGTTATGGTAGACGTTTCCTTGGTTGTCCTTTATGGAAGAGAAGTGATCTTACATGTGGATACTTTGAATGGGTTGATAATGAGGAGCTGATTGAAGTGCAGCAGACTACAAGACCTCGGATTGGAGCTTCTTTTACATCCCCCGAGATTATGGGTTTAAATGGAGAAGATAACAAGCTCATGAAAAAGATGAAGAAGAAAATTCAAATGCATAAACAGGAGAACAGAATGCTGAAGATTGTATGCAGTATATTGATTTTCGTGCTTGTTTTAGTCTTAGTTTGTATTTGTCTTAGGATATGGTAATGTGTTTCCTCGTGTGAATGTGATACTATAGGCTTGTGAGATTCTAATTTGTATTGAGATGACTGTTATTGCTAATATAATTCAATGTTTGGCTTTGCGTGGCCTTCTATTATTGTTGCGTATTGTGCGTATTGGCAAATAACAAAATGCATTTTTTCAATAGATTACACAACCAAAACCATTGTTTTGTATTGGGAAATAACAGAATGCATTTTTTTCAACAGATTACACAACCAAAACCATTGTTCTGTATTGGAAATAACAAAATGCATTTTTTCAACAGAATACACAACCAAAACCATTGTTCTGTATTGGAAAATAATAGAATGCATTTTTTCAACATAATACACAACCAAAACCATGTTATGTATTGGAAATAACAGAATGCATTTTTTCAACAGAATACACAACCAAAACCATTGTTCTGTATTGGAAAATAACAGAATGTATTTTTCCAACAGAATACACAACCAAAACCATTGTTCTGTATTGGAAAATAACATAGTGCATTTTTTCAAGTATTTTTTTAACAGAATACATAACCAAAACCATTGTTCTGTATTGGGAAATAACTGAATGTATTTTTTCAACAAAATACATAACCATTAGGTGAAACTACAATTAAAACTATATATAACCATTCCTCAAGATTTTCGACTGATTGTGTTTGATCCTTGTGATGAGCTTGAATGAGAAGTTGACGCTGAAGCTGTTGAAGCTGGTGCAAGTACTCTTGGCCTTATAGGAGGGGGTCTATGAGCGTGAGTACTCCAATTGCCTCTACCCATCACTACTGCAGGGATCCTAAATGGAAATGTGCTTGGACTTGGAGACGGATTAAATGGTGTTGGAGGCCTCCAATTAGGACCTTGATTTGCTGGTATCCCCATTCCTGAGCTAAAAAGCCTTCGTTGAACCTATAAAAACAAGATTTATATACTGCCTTTCCTTAGTAAAAATAAATTGAATTCTCAATGTGAGTTCAATCAACCTGAGCAGAAGCATGTGAGGTTGATGGAATGGATCCCAATAAAACAGGTACGCTAGGCCCAAGGATGATTGAGTCTTGAAACCCTACAGTGCGGCCTGAAGGGCCTAAGGGGGGTTTCAACCTACCAAAAGAGCAAAAGAACATTTATAAGACAAAAGCCAATTGAATTTATCATAGTTAACATAATAAACAGTTATTATACATGTGAATCAGATGCATTTGGACCCCTGGTTGCTGTTCTGTTTCTCCTATCATTTGGAGCATCATTAGTGGCTTGATTCGTATATCTTTTAATGTTGTGCCTAGCCTCTCCACACTTAGAGCAGTGAGTCTCACCATACTTTCTTGTTGCCTTGGAGGAGTTGCCAGAGTTGCTTGCCTCACCCGCATATTGCCTTCTCTTTTGCTTAGGCCTTCCATATGGTCTTTTAAATGCAGGTGGTTCAATTAGTGGCAGTTTAGTGCGGTGCCAGTCACTTTCACCAGTAATTGGTTCAATGTACGGGACATAAGTGGCTCTCCATCGCTCCGTAGAATACTATGAGTGAACATACTTCGCGGGTTCCAAATTATTATAAGCCATGCAAGCAATAGCATGTGCACATGGTATCCCAGTTAACTACCACATTCTACAACTGCAAGTTCCAGCACCTAAATCTATCACATTGCATTGTGGCCTTTTTCATACTTGAAATTTGTAACCATTTGCATCCCCAACCCATTCAGGGGTCCAATATGAACTATCTTTTCTAGATTTGTCTAGCCTACTCTGTGCTACTAGACAAATTGGACCCACAAAACTATTTGCCCTCAATCTGTGTTTATTCATCTTCCCCATCAAATAACATCTAATCTCTTCAAGCATCGTAATGATTGGCTTACCTCTGAACTTCACAGTCTTCGAGTTAAATTGCTCACAAGTATTATTTAGTAGATTATCAGTTTTAGGATAATCACTAAATCCAGCTTTGCTCCAAGTTTCGGGCTTGAATCTCTTCAACCATGCCCATGCATCCTTATTCATTCTCTTCATTATCATCATATTATGGTCAAACTCCACCATTGTAGTACTTCTTGCACATTTTCAGAGTTGCTTGGTCAGGTCCATGTTCTTGAATTTGTTGTAGAAGTTCCTCCATATGTGCAATACACAATTCCTATATGGAGCACCAGGACATAATTCCTCCAAAGCCAATTTTAAACCCTGCAAGAATCTTTATTGTCAAATAATATTCTAGTTTTAATCAATATTAAAGAATTATAGTTAATTGATAGATACCTTCTGTTGATCTGATATAAAATTCCAACCATTGTCATTGTATTGTCCAATATCCCCAAGCAAATTTGTCAAAAACCAATTCCATGCATCCCTACTTTCTTACTCAATAATAGCTATTGTAATCATATAGAAATGTTGATTGCCATCTTGGGCAACAACAGATAGTAACTGTCTTCCATAGTATCTTTTTAGAAAACACCCATCGAGCCCAATGAGGGGCCTGCACCCTGCTTTAAACCCCTGAACATTTGCATTGAAGCAAATGTATAACCTATCAAATGTTGGTGGAAGCTCTACAGTAAGTCTATGCACTTTCAAACCAAATGTAGAGTTTGGATTTCTCCTCCTAAGTTCCTCACAATAGTCCCATAATTTTTTATATTGCAATTTCTCAGATCTCTCTACAATTTTTCTGGCCAACCTCATTGCTCTATATATCTGATGATCATCTATATGAATACCTCTATGCCTTTTAAGCCAATCAAAAGCATCATGTGCTGACATCGTTGGGTATGATCTTAATTCATCAACAAGCTATGCAGCCAACCACTTCTTATTAGCTTGCTTGTTTTTGAACCCCCTAGCATAAGTATGTGGCTCCACGAACTTCTTTACTTTGAAGGTTTTCACATCATTACTCCAAGAACAGAATATTTCCCATTTGCACCCTTCTGATCTGCACTTTGCCCTAACCCCTTCTTTGTCATTCTTCACAAACTTGAACACCTTTCCTATTGCTATATTATAATCTGTCACAGCTTTCTTGAACATAGTTAAGTTTGGGAATAACATGTGTAACTCTAATTGAACCTCCCCAAGCGTGGTCCTCTCATCAAACTCGGGGTACTTTCTCAACTCCTCTTCACCCTTGTCATCATCAGATATACACTTGTCCGCTAACTCCTCTGAAATATAGCCTTCATCTTCATCACTGGAGATGACCATATCCGCTGTTGTTGGTGATAATCTCACAACTATATGCACTCCATTTTCGGGATCTGATCCATCACCAATATGCTCCTCTTCTTCATCCAAATGACCCTCAGCATCCTCGTTGAATATATATTCTGAATCCCAATAAACCTCTGAAGCAACATGCTCAGTACCTTCATACTCAAAATGATCCTCCTACCCATCTACATCATATCCTTAAAGATTTTCTTCTTCACTAACCTCATCATCATTCCTTCATAAAACCAATTAAAAAATCCATCACCTCATGCCAAACACAAAAGCATAATTTGATTGCAAATGCTAAACCACACATTCATAATTGGCAAGAGGCATAAAAGGGCAAGATCTCTCAGCAAACAATCGTATAATTGACCTGGAAGCCATGGGACTCTCGGATCCTCTCGGGGTTATTCCCCTTCTCATCCCTGAAAATATTTAATGAGACTTGATCAAATATGCTGTCGGGTTAGATTATGGATGTTCCGTTGTCTCACCGAAAATAAATATATCCCAACTCATCAAACTTGACGAAACAAAAACTTCCATAAAGAAACATAAAAATCAGAGATATAATAAAACTCATCTCTTCATTCATTTCACTAAAAATTTATATATCACAATGCATCTCGTGTAGAAGCAGTTGATATAACAGAATGGATTGGTAGATTGAGACAGGCAGGTGAGCGGACCAGCAACTGATCTGCGACCCACGAATGGACTAAGAAAAGCTAAACCACGCGGCACAAAAGAGGGGCCTTCTGAAATGAAATTTCAACAATCGAATTTGATATAAGGATGGTTGTCCGAATAATTGAAAGCAAATTGACAATCGTGTTCGTTACAAAAAATTAAAGCAGACGAATTGCGTATATGATCCTATGAGCCATAGCAATGCAAATCTAGCCCATCTCATATTGGTTGAATCACCCTATTGGTATCACCACAAGCAGAACACCCCAAAGGATTCACATAGTTCCCTCATTCATAGATTGCTTATTTTTCCTAAGCAAACTTAGTTTAAATTGAATAATACATTCAACATACCTGTCACCATTCAAATCTTTATAAAACGCCTCGTACTATATGTTTCAAACTTACACTTTTGGGTCTGATTCAAAACAAGTAATGGATGGAGATTTAGCACCAGCTGATGTTGTGTCTCATTCGAAACAAACTCAGCAAAAACTGATCCTTGCGAGCATTTCGGTGTGAACATAATCAACCATGAAAATCCAGTACACAGACACAAAAGCGCACAAGCAACATAGAGTCGATCATAATGAGAATTGAGAACGAGCAACACAGTCGAATCAGGAATTCGCAGTAGACAATCGAGCTTCAGCAACGAGCTACACTATGGAAATCAACACAAACTTACCAAGGTCCAGCAACAATTAAAGGACAAAACTCTACTCGGAGCAGCTCAAGGGAGACTGAGAATGGCGAAATGCGTCCCTAGTATCGTATCTCTACAATCATTTCACTCAAATCGACAATGTTGAACTCGAGATGAGCTAAAATGAGCCCCAACGGTGCCACACACGAACTGAACTGACCTGACAAAGGAGAATGACTCCTTGCGCAGGATCTCGAGCTCGAGATGAGCTCTAACGGTGCCAAACACGAACTGAACAGAGCTCCTTCTGCAGCTTCTCGAACTCACAGACGACACTATTAGAAGGAAGATTTGTAGCTTACTTAGGGTTTGATCGAATTTTGGGGGAAGAAGGACGAAGGAATTCGGGGACGATTCAGGCGGGAAGATGATCAACAGTAAGGGACGGCAAATTCGGCCTTAAGAGGTAATCCGTCAGGGACCTCCCCTATTTTCGGACGGAAGGACCAATTTGTCCAAACGTTTGCAACGTCCAGACCAATTTGTCCACAGAATTAATTTTCGGGATGAACTTGTCCTAAGGTGCATATTTCAGGGACCAAATTGTCAATTTTGTCGTTATTATCATGGGAAGGTACTGACCTTCCTGTCGATACATTATATTAGTCGGAATCGACCCAGTCACAGGGATTCCAAACCAGATGCTCTGAACTAATGCTTATAAAGGGAATATAAAATCGACTTTACTTGGTTGATCAAAATAGGCCTCCAGCAGCTTACCAAAAGATAGGTTCTCGACCACCAAGCCTGAAAATTCACGGCCAGCGAAGGGAAGACAGAATAACCTTGTAACGAGTGGCGACTACCTTCACCTTTGCTTAAATATACGACAACAGCGTTGCGTGTCATATACCACTTCCAACAAGTTAAAAGTAATGTATAAGTATGTATATCATTGACGAAAAATATATTTGAACAATAACCTGGATTGGTTCAAGTAGTTCAATACTTGCTCTCCTTAAATAAAGTATTGGGTTCGAGTCATATGAATGGAGAAAATTCATGATCGAAGAATTTTACCCCTAGTGAGCCGACCTGGCTCGAATTGGATTAGTCGGAGTCCATCGGATTTTCACTTGAATACCAAGGATCACACCCAAAAAAATTTATTTGAAGAAGTTTTATCACATTCAGGATAAAATTAAAACATAAATATGCATAACCCCATGGCTAGTTTTATCACATTCAGGACAATAATTTTTTTTTTTTTAGGTGAAAACAAAAAAGCACCAAGATTTGGGATGAAAATGTGAACGGTGGAAAAGTTCCATGCACAGAGACTACAGAGAGAATCACGTATTGAATGACGGAGTTGTCCAACCCCATATGCATGATATGAGATTCTTCGGTCATCGACATGTCTTACTCTGCTTGGACTAAGAGAAAATTAATTCATAGTCTGCGGACCCGAATTTAAAAAAAAAAATTTAAATTAGCAAACATGTTGATTAGTTCAGATAACTTAATACATATTCTTCATAAATAAGGTCTTAAAATTCACTAAAACAAATAAGGATTTAAATTTAAATCTCATGAATAAAAAAATTCACTATATGAATATTTTCACTTTTAATGGACCAATCTTGTTTAAACTTAGATTAACTTATTGAAATTTCGGATATAAGATGATTGACACCGAAAAGGAAAAAAAAAGGAAAAAAAGAAGACAATTTAGCATTTGATGATGGAACTTTCAAATGCGATGATGTTCGACGTACTTGTCAACAATGTCATTATTATATCCATTTTTGAATAGGCTATATCATTATTATATACATATAAATGATATAGTCTTATCTAATTAGCTCACCAGTTATGTCATCGTCTCCCTTTTCACTCATTATATATACGTGATTAAACACTTCCTAGCTTCTCAGTAACCTTTCACATATATTGGTAGCTCTCTTTCACTCATTATATATTGGGCTGCACCGGACTGTTCTGGCCATCTATTCCCCTTCGACTTCTCGAGGAGGTTTAATATTGCTTTCTCTTTCTTATGTGAATTGATGATTCCATTCCTCTCATTGTCTTTTCTTTCTAATATTTTCTGTCGGAATATCACCTGTGCCCTTATCAAAATAAAATTCCGACGCCGTAACTGTTTGTTGTATCCTAAATCATCGTCTTATTAGGAACTAGAAAGATAATTAACTAAAAGGTAAAATCATATTTATTATGATTTTGCAGGGCTACTGGAGAAAATGATGTTACATTCAAGATGCAGTACTGCAGGATATGCCACTCCGACCTCCATAAAATCATCTGCTCCTCGATCCCTGATATGCTAAAAGCAATTAATTAATTAGTTGATGTATTATCTCTTCATTTTGGCAAATTTAGGCATGAGATCGTGGGTGTAGTAACAGAAGTGGGAAACTACTGTCCCAGCATGATCCTCACTTACAATACCAAGGACCGAGACGGGAGCACCACCTACGGTGGCTACTCAGACATCATGGTGACGGACGAGCACTATGCGGTGGCAATACCCGACAATCTGCCGCTGGATTGGGCACCTCCTTCCTTGTGTGCCGGGATCACTGCCTACAGCCCCCTGAAGAACTATGGGCACAATAGGCCGGGGCTCCACGTCGGTGTGGTCGGACTTGGTGGCCTGGGCCATGTGACCGTCAAGTTTGCCAAGGCCATGGGCCCTAAGGTGACTGTTATTAGCACCTCCCCCAGCAAGAAGGAGGAGGCCATCGACCGGCTGGGAGCCGACTGGTTTCTGGTCAGTAGTGATCCAGAACAGATGCAGGTGGGTACTATGGTTTCGAAAATGTACATTTTCTTCAGGTAAACAATCAATGACGGGTCTATTTTATATTACATTTTTTTTTCCGAGTTTCTTATCTTTTGAAATGATAAACTTCGCTTCAGAGCACAATATAACATCTGACATCGCGGTCATTCCGTTGGACTATGTCAATACTGCTATGAATCGCCTCACAAATGGAGATGTCAGATACCGATTCGTCATCGACATCAAGAACACATTGAGGCCTGCTGCCTAAAACGTTTTTGCGCCCTGTAAAATTGTCTTTAAGCGATTGGATCCATCTCAACCCAAAAGCTCGAGCTGATTGGTTGTGGCACTAAATCTCTTATAAACTTATGATTTTTTCTTAAATTTTTCCGTGTGGGACAAATATCTCCCAACATGCCGCGCTATAATCTTTTTTCCCTATTAGGTTGAGGGCGAGGAAGCCAAAAGAGAGGATGGACACATACATATATGCGGTTTAAGCATTTCCCAAATATTGATTTGTATCTAGTCCTGCCTATATTTGTTTGTACGTGCTCGACATAAAGCACAATGGATTGCAATAATCTTCTATATGGATAAATATCAAATAAATATGAATCAATAGTGAATTCCAAAACCTATATTGTAATGTCGTTGCATGCTAGCTTCTATTGCTAATTAGTTGTAATTTCATGTTGCGCTTGAGATCACTTGATGTCTCTAAATTATTTCCTGTTCAAGAATTTTTTTTTTTCGGTTACAAGGGAAGCTCATGGGTCAAGTTCGTTAAAGTAGAAATTCTAAATATATAATAAAGAGGCATAAGTAGTCCCATTAGGTATCGAACTTGGAATATCTTGGTCACCAGGAGAGAGGTGCGCCACTGCGCTGTACCCTCTCTTGGTCCCATGAATGCTACGGCCGCCATTGCTTATATTCCTCTGTCTCTCTCTCTCTTTCTCGTGTTCCCTGTCTCGATTGAATTCAAACCGAAGGGTCATCGTCCTCTGTCTGCCTTCCTCGAAGCAAAAAAGAATGCTTCCTTTCAAAGTAATTGGGCTTCTTCAAAGTCGCTTCAGAATTGAGGTCTAGATGCCTCGATTCGAAGTCGAAGCATAAAATCAAGAGTGGAAGAAGAGAGTGGCAGCTATGACGAAAAGGAAGGGTCCTGTTGCTGGCGATTTCTCCGGCCACCTACGGTAGGGTTTGAAGCGAGGGTGAAGACAGAAGACATGAGGGTTGTTTTGGAATGTTATTTTTCTCAGATTATCACTTGGTCGGTAGTCTACTTAGACACCTCTCATGGTGGCTATCTACATTGCTAGTTTGGTGGTAATATAGAATACCAAGGCAATGTGCTTTGTTGATAATCTGGCCTAATCAAACATAAACATATTAACGTAGTGGGCTCAGGCAATTTAATTCAATATTGCTGGTAATGTGGCTAGATTGCCTTATAATAAACGCTCCCAAAGAGATAAGAATTGAATTATGGGATCTTTCGTATATAAGTGGAGGGCGAATGGCTTGAAATATGCTGAAGTTTCTTTCTTATTGCTCGATGAGATTATATTTAGCGAACGATGTCGGAAAAAGGGGTTAGGAAGTCATCTATAACTATTAATAACTCCCCCTTTCAAATTTATCAGCCTTGGGTTAGTTGGGGAATTTTCAAATTAAAATTTTTTATGATGGAAAGAAAGTAAGGTGATTTAATACAATAACATTAGCTGGGACTTGAATTGAGGGAGGAGGTGTAAGATTTAATTCTCAATACCAAGATTTTCATGCGGTTTATTTCTCATTCCTTTATTTTATTATTACAGAATTATGAATATCTCTTATAATTGAAAAAAAAAGAGAAACGCAAGATTAAGAAATTCAATGCAAAACTATATGTATGAGCTGCACCAATGAAGAGAAATTCAATGTAAAAACTACCAATTTCGTCCCTGAAATAGATGAGTTGCATCAATATGATATTTTTCTCGAATTTTACACCAATTTTGTCCCACCCACTTGATATCAATTTGATTCGTCTTGACTTCAATTTCGATGTCCTGACATCAATTTGGTCACTCTCTATATCAATTTGATCCATATCGTATCTATTCAGATTAACCTTTTATATTAGACAAATCTGACATCTCAAATTCTCACACAAACAAAGTTTAAAGTAGAAGGATTCACAAATTAAACATAGATGATGCGGCTAAAGGCGCATTCGAGGAATAGCAGGATCACGTGGTCCAATTGGGGACTGCCTCGGCAGGTGCATTGGTAGATTTATGCATAATGTTGGTATCTAAAGGCGGAACTCTGGCAGGTCTAGTCTGGCTTGGAGCTCAGCTCAAAGAATTGGAGTATGGAGACTGTGGAGATGTGCCTCCTCCATTTGAACCTCGGGAGACTAAAAAGTATGAGGAAGAAATGGACGAACATGATGGAGAGCGGGCTGGAGAGCTGGTCAGTATCCACGGTGCGATACTGTGCCGCAGCACCACCTGAGTGCCACATAGAAGCTTCGGCGAATGTCTCTGTCCACGCTGCAACAACATGCTGCAATGCCACCCAAGAAGCCCCGAAATCTGGGCGAAGGTTCTTTGTTATTTTCTACTCAAGTTGATTAGGATTCACCTCCTTTGACCTGATTTAGGATCGCTTAATATCTCTTTAACTTTTCTCTCGTAAACATAATTAACCATAAATATAAATTTTGTAATCTCCTGATTTCTCTCAATGGATTTTCTCCTATTTTGCACCGTGGACGTTTTCTACTTTGGAATTTACCACGTAAAATCTCAGTGGCTCTTAATTTTCCTCCATCGACGCGGGCAATAATGCACGGATTACCTCGCTAATAATCCGTTAAATCTCGGATGGCCGGCGTCCATATTCTATTAAACCTGTTCTCGGTGCTCGAGAAAACAATACATATATATAATTTATAATACATCGTATTTTATATAATTTACAATACATCATAATTTAATTTTTTTTCCATTCGATTTTGTCCTATGAGAGTGGAGGAGTATTAATATTATTATTATTATTATTATTATTATTTATAAACTACCGGTGGACCTTTCCATAACCAGCCATAGATTCCAAACAAAGAATCATTAAACGATGATTCTGGGATCTGAAATTAGGTTGTTCTGGTTGCCAATGATTTTATTTGACAAAGAGAGCTTAAGTAAACAAACTGATACAAAAAGTCCCACTAGTAAGAATTAAACAGTGCAAGTCCTTGACACCGCAACCTCCATTCTCAAAGCGACCGAACTATTGTTGATAAACATCCCAGTTCAAACATAACAATTAAATAGCTCAAGCATACATGGAACAACTGACACGACAAACTGAAATAACTAATCCGCCTCTTTTTCAATGAATTACGGTCTTAGGCCGTAGACTTTAATGAATTCCCGATGTCTATAACGAAACGATATCTAACATCTGCCTTTGCAAGACGCTCCATTGCGGTGTTCACATAATCCATTGAAATAACCTCGATATCTGAAGTGACGCCATGCTGTGATGCGAAATTTATCATCTCTTGAGTCTCTTTTAGCCCTCGGATCGCACTCCCACCCACAACCTTCCGTCCTGTAATTAATCCAATATATGGCAGGACGTCATATAATGATTATATTGAGTATCTCCCTTGAATCTAGCTACCTCGTTATCAAGTAGTAAGTGATTCTTTTTTCTAATATATTATCAAACTAAAATAGTCGGATTTATTAAATTTTTGTTAAACTAATGCATACCTGTGAGTAATGGGAAAGCTGGTAACTCGAGTGGCTTCTCAGGTGCACCGACCAGGACAAGCTTGCCTTGGCTCTTCAACAAAGCAATCAAAGGTAGAAGAGAATGAACTGCGGAGACTGTATCTATGATACCGTCCATTGTTCCCTTAGCAGCCTGTAACCATAACGAAATATTAATTAAGAACCACTATAATTAAGTGGTGAAAAGGCAGATGATGTGTGTAGCAGATAATTATATCCACCCATGTACCTCCATCTGTTCTTGATCACGGCTAACTAAAAATGAATCGGCCCCCAGGCAGCCCACGGCCTCCTCCCTTTTACATGGAGTCCAGGCTTGTCAAGCCCGTAGTGCCTCAATGGACTGTAGACAGTGATTCCGGCACAAAGGAGCGGAGCTGCCCCATCAAGCGGCAAATTGTCAGGAATTGCTACCACAAAGTGCTGATCAGCGACCATGATATCGGAGTAGCCACCATAGGTGATGGTCCCGTCAGTGTACTTGCTATTGTAAGTGAGAATCCATTCGGGGCAGTAGTTCTCGAGATCGTTAACACAACTCTCACAAGAGTGGCATGATCCCACTAAGCAGCCAACGCCAACCTTGTCCCCAACCTTAAACCTTGTCACCTCGGGGCCAACTTCTGTTACCACTCCCACAATCTCATGCCTGCACTTTGTCCAAAACTTTTACGAGTAAGTCAAAACTCTTTTTGGTAAAATCGGATCTTTAAGGCAGCTTTGATCGATTGGTTAGATAGTGAAATGAGCACCCGGAGACCGGGGTTATATCCACAGAGGTTCTCATTTAAGTTGTACATACAACTTAAGTTGGTGTTCCTAAAACTATAACGTACCCGGGGGTACCATAGGGTACACAGAATCTCCCCACTCATTTTTAATGCAATGGAGGTTGGAGTGGCATATCCTGCAATACAACACCTTGAAGGTAACATCCTTATCTCCCGTTACCCTGCATAAACAAATCATTTCAACCAAATAAATGAAAAACAAGACACACAGGAATCTCAGCACAAGAAACAAAGGGTAGCAATGAACCTTCGGGAGAACTTAAAAGGTGAGAGATGGCCACATGAATCTCGGGCAGCCCAACCGAACGCCTTCACGGGATGCTCTTGCTCTGGTGATTTCGCCATCTGAGAAATTGGAAAGATTTGGAGAGATGTTATAGAGAGTGAGAGAGGCTCTTATAATTTGGCTGGAT
This sequence comes from Punica granatum, assembly GCF_007655135.1. Taxonomy (NCBI): domain Eukaryota; kingdom Viridiplantae; phylum Streptophyta; class Magnoliopsida; order Myrtales; family Lythraceae; genus Punica; species Punica granatum. The sequence goes on from NC_045129.1 coordinate 8,577,247, forward strand.
ATGGCAATGTGTAAATGAGAAGTGAAGAAGTAAGATGCAGTTTGCAGCATGTTTATAGTGGAGGAGGGCGGCTGAGCTTCGGGTGGAGCTGACATAACTGGTGAGCAAATCAATTAATAAAGAACAATAATTAGAGGTAGCACCGATATTAATTTGAAAGTACCACCGAAAAGGAGGCGGCTGAGGTGGTGAGTTGACGCCTTTATAAAATAAAGAAAAATAATAAATGATTCACCGAAAAAAAACACCCAAAAAAAATAAAATAAATTATGTGATTATTCATAATTGAGAGAGCTTTACTTCTTAGTAAGTTATATGAATTAGTTGGAGCCAATTAAACTTTTTAGATATTAGTTGATGGAAAAAATATTTTAATTATAATGCAGTCAATCAAACGATTTTTCCATTTTCTTAGCTGACCCTACAATCTATAAAAAGTTTCATTTATTTATTTTTTAATCCTTCAGTATGGATACCTTGGGCTCACATGAGAATATAAAATATCATTTATTTTCAGAGAGATAAGATTTGGATCCCACAAATATAATTTCATTGCAATCTAAAAATTCCATATATTTCACATCCAAAATCTTTACTAAGCACGGTTGTAAAGTTTTAATTCGGAGAAATAATTACATTAATTTTGCAACAAAATACTGTAAAATACGATGTGAAATTCGGATTTTGAAATGTAAAATGTACACTTTATATCGAATTAAGCGGCCCACGTGAGGCTTTAAAACCTCTTGTGTGGTGGTGATCACAGAGTAAGAAGGGGCTTAGTGGCGGATCAACACCGGTGTAGAACAGAAGACGAGGGAGATTGCAAAAAATGGTATGAGTCGATTATCCTTTTTGAGATGCTTGGTATAAAATTAGTGTCTCTATTAATCAATTTTTTTCAGTGCGCACCAACTAGTATTTAGAAGATCATACATATAATATATACATATATATATATATATATATATATGATCTTCACATTAATATAAAATCTATATGTTTGAAAGTAAAAATGTGAATAATTGATCACATGAGATTTAATTCGAAAAGCATCACATACTGGTGATTATATGATCAGTATAAGCATTAAATATTCACATACTGGTAATATAAGAATTAAATATTTAAAAATTAAGATGTCACAAAATATTATTTTACAAAAAAAAGTGAAGATTAAAGTTTTTAAAAGTATTTAGATAAATCAATGAAGCATGACAAGATCGATGGTTATCTATACTTCTATATAAAGGAAATCTTTGGGGTTCCCACGTACTATTATAATTCGTACTAAGCAAATTAAGTTGGTCCTTTATTTTTTTGAGTATGTACTTTGGTATTCGGAAACTCATCCAACCTCAATTAATCCAGCATGAGTCAGGTCGGCCCACTAAGAGGGTAAAGCTCCATCAGCATGATTTTTTTCCACCCACAATACTCGAACCTCGAAACTTTGCTTAAGGGGAACAATCGCTGGACCGGTTGAACCAACTTATATTGGTAAGTCGGTCATTTATTTAACAAATGATATATATGTGAATGACTAATACAGAATAAAAAGAGATCTAATTCTTCCTGAGAATTTTACGCATAGTAAATATAGGTCGAGAATAACTAAAGTGGGTCAATTCAGACGGTTTGACGCTTGCTCTCTTCAAATAGGGTTTCGAATTCGAGTATTGTGAATTGAGAAAATTCACATCGGGAAAGCTAGTAATGGCCGGTCTGGTTTTTCCTCTTAATTATCAGGCACGCTAAACAAATTACAAAAGAACTCATCTATTCATGGATTTTAAATACTAGAACAAAATCTGAAAATAAATATTCACAAATACTACATCATATGTAAATTAGATCTAGAATGTTCTAAAGATATAGACTACAATAATTTATCGATTTTATTTCAAATATTATTTTGCTGTATTATATACACGTAATCACTCTTAATTATAACCTCCTCCAATTTCATATCGACTGCGTACATGTTGATAGGACCGGGTGACTGTTAGAAGTAAACAAACAAGAATATCTTCCTTCCACTTGGTGCAAGGGTAGGACCGACAATATTTGACTCGACATAATAACACGACACGAATACGATACGAAGTTAAACAGGTTTGGGTTGAGGTTTTTCTATATTCGGTCCAAACCGGTTCAACCCTTTTAGACATGGCTAATAAACGTGTCTTAATGGGTTGAATCCGCATAGCCCGATTAGACACGATTAAACCTGTTTATTTAGACTTGTTTAATTGTGTTATTTAATCGTGTCATCTGTTAACCCGTTTATCTAACCAAATTTACCAATATACCCTTCCACTAACCCTAATTTTGAAATTCCTCCTGTGGTGCTTGCCTAAGTTGCCTTCCCATTCCTATTCCTGTAGCGCTGTAGGTTGTAACCCTAACCCGTAACCCTTCGTGACTTCGTCCCTTTCTGGCTTCCTACTTCGGTTCCGCCTCCACCTCTGTCAGTAGAAGAAGCCTCCACCGCTCCATAGTCCACGATCCGCTCCGCATTTCTACTCGACCCTGCGACCTTGGACCCCCGCGACCGCGACCCCGCGAACCTCGACTCGAGCCCTCTCTCCGACCTTAGAGTCTCAAACTATGTGACGTCGGCTCAGTCCTCGACCTTGAACCCGCGACCACGACCCTCGAGCCCTGGATCTCGAGCCGTCTCTAATTGTTCAGACGTTGCGACGTCACCGAGACCTCAGACGAAGTCGACCTCGACCCCAGCTCAACCTCACGAGCACGACCTCGACCTCAGGTATCCTTGCTGGCTGCTCTGCAGACCTCGCCCGCCGCACTCCTCTTCCCTGCTCTGCTTTGCTACATCTTTGATTTCATCCAATTTTTCACTTTGTTTTGCCGCATCAAATTAATTGATCAAAAACTCCTTTTAGGCCTCACGATTTCAATTTCCATAAGCATCCACCCGAATTCTCGTTCTAAGTCCTATCCGGGGGCGTAACATTTTCTTATTCTGGCAATTCCGACTTTGATTTCTCTTGCACTTGTTCGTCAAATTAATGCTGCTTGTTGATTGAGATTTTTGAAATTCAATTACTTGTTGAATACTTGCAATTGATTAGCTAAGCATCTTGTGCTGCAATTGATTAAAGACTCTATATATGCTGCAGATTAAAGATTCTATAGAACTAATTAAAGTGGAAGGATACTACTGAGTTGAATACTTGCAATTGATTAGCTAAGAAACTTTGCTGCTTGTTGCTTGTCTGATTCCGGTTGGTTTGTCTATCCGTTTTATTGAAGAGCCTCTAATTCCTTTAGGTATGCGTCGATAACTGCATCTTGGAATGATTGTCTTGTTATGGCCTTCTCTTGTGAAGATCGATAAGTTTGAGACGAGTTTGAGTTCTTCGATTCCTATGCAATTCAGTTTCTGACTTCATGTATGTTCTGCAGCTGAGTCATTACTCCTCCTACGACGGAGTGTTATATTGCGAACCCCATTTCGATCACCTCTTCAAGATGACTGGACGATTAGATAAAAGTTTTGAAGGTGATTGTAAACATATATATTTATATATGTTTATGTTCCTTATGATGATGAATGCCTACTTTGGAAGCATCAATGATATGATGCTATTACTGTTAGTGATATGCCCTAAAGCCTGATTTATATATTTGGATAATTCCTTTTATGGCAATAAAATTTATTCTATTATTCGTATATTGTCTATGTTTATTAGAATAAAGTCCTTAAGATATTTTGAATGGTTCATTCTTAAGAGTTAAGAATATGAGTGACGAAATAATTCAGTAAGAATATCTTTAAACTATTCACGATCGTAGGAGACTGAACTGGACATTATTTCTCTAGATAGATCGTCACTTCTGTCTGTTTCCATTATTAGTATACAGATACTAATGAAGATGGAGTAGTGAGTCTCATGCTATTTGATAACTGTTATCATGACAGATATGTTGATACTTATATGATAAGTAGTCGAATGTGACGTGCATATAATATTCATATGGTAATTTATTAATGTCAATGAATGTTATCTGGATCGTATTAGTGCATATAATCCTTAGACCTGAGATGAAACGCTATCTCAAGTATAGGTGATTAGGATTTGCTACTGCTAATATATTTGTGCTTAGCATGAGTATTCGGCAGATAGTGGTCATAGTTAGTTATACTTGGAGTTAGGTATCCGATCAAGACGGAATTCACTAACCTGAGTAAACAGGGAAAAGGTCCTATGGTTATGAGCTTTGTTCTAGATCGAAAAATCCTCAGCCGAGGTAGATAGACTCGAATAGAAAAGAGTTTATGTTCAAGTACTACAGATTTAAGAATGAAATTAAAGAGTCCATATAATCGGCTATAGAGTTTGGCATTTACCGTAACTCTAGCTAAATCGAGATCTTGTTATGAAGGGATTCAATGCATGGCATATACGATCAGAGGTTCATCAGAATGTTGTAATTATACATTCGTCATCATTTGGATTCTCACGATATGCTGCTAGGTGTCACTCGTGAACTTTGGGAATCTATGGCATTTTGGGAATTATGATTTTGGTTACAGAAAGAGTTTCTGGTAGTGTCAAATGATTTGATAATATAATCCCATTGCCATTTGATAATGAACCTAGTTAGTCACACGCGATGAGCATGTTTAAACCGAGAAAAGAATTAATTCTAATTTAGGAATTAATTATCGAACGAGGTTTGCAATGTGGTCGTAAGGGTGCTAGCACATTCCAAAGCCAAGTTCAATATCAAGGATAAATCTAATTAAGGAAATACGATAGTTTCCTTATTTGGAGAGTTTCTATAAATAGATTGTCTATTGATGGAAACTCGTGACAAGGACTTGTTTGATCTTTCTTTCTTATAACAAGGGCAAGTCATTGGATGACTGAAGTGTGAGGACTCATTTGTGATTTATTAATTAATGTGGATTAATTAATAATTGCATTTTAGTCCTTAGGGTAAAGATATATATAGATATGTTGTTACAGATAACCACACAACACAATCGATCATCAACCAATATTAGAGAGAAAGAGAGAAGGTTTCGACTGAAGCAATAACAACAACTCAGCTACACAAATCCCAAGGCCGATCGGAGTTCTTTTTTGTTTTGGTTTGGCGTTTCGATGTTGTCCTTGATGTCCTTGAAGAGATCCTTTCATTCCGTGACGATTCCGTTCGAGATCGGTGACCTAGATTGGAGTGTACGGGTCGAGAGGAGTCTAATCTAGGTGGAGACGTGCTCGTGTGGACAAACTAGAGACCGGACACTTGGACGGTTAGTTTGATCGACTCGAATCAACAAGGTTAGTATAAAAGTCTAAACTTTTCTTGTAGATTCGATATATGATGTTGTATATTCGTTTAGAAGGCAATTCTTATGTCAAGATATGATCTTGAAGTTTTCGATTAAACGAGCACGCGATGAAAATTTGATTTTTACCGTAATTAACTTTTCCGCTGCGCACGTGCTCGGTTTTCTAACAATTACAAGTTATTGTAATCTATTTTAAGACTAGACTTATATCTCATGATCTTTGTACTTCCTAGATTATGATCCATTTCTATGAATGAAATGAGCATGGTTAACTTGTTAGAAATTTCTGTTTGGAATAAACAGGTCGTAATCGTGTTAATGTGTCAAATAAACGGGTCGGGTTAACGTTTTGAATAAACGGGTCGTGTTAACGTGTAGGTATAATCGGGTTGATCGGATAAACGGGTCGTGTTAACGTGTCCGTGTAACCGGACTTAATCGAATAAACGGGTCGTGTTAACATGTCGGGTAACCGGTTATAATCGTGTCATGTATGGACATGTGTACTTATTATGACACGTTTCGATAAACAGATTCAAACGTATCATGTTCGGATTAACACGGATATAAACAGGTCATGTTCGTATTTTCAAAACCTGACCTATTTAATAAACGTATCGTGTACGGGTTATAACTTTGATGACACGAACTCATTTAGACACAATAAGTATAAACACGATACAACCCGAATTGTTAGCCCTATGCAGGGGCCCATCCGACCTTTAGAAAAGCACCAGCAGGAGGAACTTTTGGAGAGGTGGTCGGGTCAACCATAGAAAGCTCAGGAAACTTTTGTCCCGACAACATAAAATCATTAATTCCTTCTTTTGGTCATTAATTACTATCATTAGCTCACCCTGTATGTCAGCTCCACGCCAAACGCCCAGCCGCCCCTTCACTATAAGTACGCTCATACTGCATCAAACCCTTCTCCACCTCCTCTCTTTTACCACCAAATAACAACCGCATCCAATGTACGGGCTGTATCACTTCGTCAAATATAAGATTTCATATTCAAATCTTATGAATGTAAAAGAATTCACGATTGAAAAAGATTTTTCATTTAGTGTATTAACCCTGCTTGAACCAGGATTAGTCGGGTTCTATTCAATTTCTCGATACCAGGTGGTGCAGACAAAATATTATTGTGTATTTGGATTGTTAAGAGAACTGGGACAGTAATACCAATGGGATGCTTCAATTGGAATGTGCCTAGATATTCCTTCTATATTACAATCCCTAAATTATCATTTGATATATAATACAATTATTGTAAATCTTATAATACAATTATCATTTGGCTTTTATTAAAGGCCAATGTCGTCCACCTCGACCATCACAGGTTCTTTTAGTGAGAACTATTCAAATATTTATTGTCGCAACGTTTACTGTACATCTTATTTCTCGTACTGTGCCGTAGCTTTGTTCATGGTCCCTCCACCGTCGTATTTGATGGAGAAATTCTAGCCAGCCCATGCCTGCTTAGGTCAGCCAGGACCGGCTTCAAACTTGATCGGTGAATCTTGGGCGAAGTCAGCGTCCTCAGTGTTTGGAGTCAGTTGACTTCAATGTAGACTGATGACCTTCATAGACAGCACCTTGAGTATATTTGGCTTCCAATTTTACGTAATGACAGCGCTGGTTTCTTGGGTTATATATAGTTATGTCAGAATTGACTTTGGGATCCATCCCTGGAAGATATATTACGTAAGACTAGAGCTCGAACCTAGGTTGAACTCACGTGGGATCAATCAATCGACCCTTCTAGGCTAATAATATGTAACCCCGTTATTATCATGGGAAGGTACTGACCCTCTTGTCGATGCATTATATTAGTCGGAATCGACCCAGTCACAGGGATTCCAAACCAGATGCTCTGAACTACTGATGCTTATAAAGGGAATATAAAATCGACTTTACTTGGTTGATCAAAATAGGCCTCCACCAGCTTACCAAAAAATAGGTTCTCGACCACCAAGCATGAAAATTCACAGCTAGCGGAGGGAAGACAGAATAACCTTGTAACGAGTGGCGACTGCCTTCTGTCCTCCCCCCCCCCCCCCCCCCCCCCCCCCCCCCCCCCTTTGTATGCTTAAATATACGACAACAGGGTGCGTGTCATATGCTGTGCGCACCCGAATTTTATCTCGTCGGGGCACGCGTGCGTGTGCCTATACAACGCGGCTTGGGAGTGTCCACCTTCCCAGCGACGCGCGACGGACGCACGTGAGAAGAAGTCACCACTTGCCATTTTACGACCCGAAAGTCGAGGGCCGGCAAGTTACCGGGGTTTAGGAGTACAGGGTACACCTAATTACTAAGGCATACGGTCTGCGAAACCCGAGGTTCCGAAATTCGAGGGTTCTGTTACATGCGAGCCTATATCTCGCACGCTCTATCGATACTCTAGCTTGTCTAGGCTTGCTATTTTAAATTAATTACCGCTTAATTAAGTCCCGCTCATCTTACACGTTTTGACACCGTAAATTCGAAGAAACACTCCGACCGTCCACTCTCCGACCGGGATTTTTACATGAATAAATGTACAACATAAATCCTTACATTGTTCTCTCGAATAAATAAAATACAAATTACAGCAACTGAATCTCGGTCGGTTCGCGTTCGATTATTATTCCACTCATGCTCATCGTGTGGTTTGAAAAGACGAGAATTGAAATTAAGATGCGCGCTCAGTGTTGGGGGATTGGACCCCGTGATCTACGATTGGGGCATTGGACCCCATATGGATCGTATCCTAAAGGATCGGAGTCGATCCGCATAACAAACAAGTACAAGAATGTAACAAGCGGGCACAAATAAACAAACAATGAGGTTTTGTTATTGCCGAATTTATGTGAATTAACCGATTATTAACTGGGGTATCTTGACATGCAAATCCTACCCTAAAGCAGACAAAGTGGGTACAGGATGTGAATCGATTAGAGATCGCCTCGGAAAGGTATTTCGCATTTGGCATTATTTTCCGAGGACCTGACGTACGTGACGTCTGTTGTCAAGCCTCGTGTTTGTGGGTGGCTTTTAGGATTGTTCTATGTTGTGACACTACGGTTGTTACAGGTTATACTAAACATGTATTCCGCCCGTGAATCCAAGAACTTAGTGCCTATCCCTCTATTGCCCGTTTTTGTCTTAACCAAGTACATGATTAGTTCGGTATTTGTATTTTGTGCCTATCCACCAGAACTAACTACCCGAGAGTATGCTAGAATAATAAAAACTCATCGGTCGGATAGAGCGGACTATGCAGATGAAGTTGTGCCTAGACAGGTAGCACATCCCTATCCTGATACAGTAATGTTTCTGTTATTCTAATCCTAAGGGTATCGCTAAGTTGCAAATAGACGATTTTGCCCTTGAGGTGAAAATTATTTTCGAAAAAGAGAGATTACGCGGTGCGGACCACCTCGGCCTGTAACCGGTGCTAACCGATCCCCTGAACCTTCCAGGATTGTCAAGAACCCTAAAAAGCCAAAATATCGGTTAATCTATCCGGAAGTGATCTAAGAAGAACTTCCAAGTCCCGACCTGAGTTTCCTGAAATCAGGTGAGGCCTCGAGTCAAGACGCGCAAGTCCTTCCTAGACATACATGTCACATCGAGCCACGTGTCTCGGGTTTTGTAAAATTTGCAAGTTTTGAAAAGTGCACCAACGCATGTTTGCAACCTATCGACGCGTGTTACCGGTTTATTACCAATTTGTGCAAAATTATTAGGGTCAAGTTAGTTAATTAATCGCATGAACGTCCCAATTACCCCGTTAGTGGATTTATTGATTAAATCAATTAATGTTTTGCCAAATGCTCTAAATATGCGGGTTTCAGACCGTCGAGCCGATCATTGATGGACCGTCCAATTTAAATCCTAATTCCCGACCACCTTGGGATTAAAAATTAATTTTAGGTCGAGTTTGCATGATTAAACCAATTCATGTGAGGTTTAGATTAAAACGAGAAAATAAGGCATTTAAACACGAACCAAGAGCACACCATCACATCAAGCACGACAAAACATACATATTTTACGCAATCGGTGCCGTCATGATTATGATAAACACATTCAAACGGGGCACACATGTTGTTGGTCGGACATCCAAGTAGGAAAGGATTGGGTATCTTTAGAAAATGTCCAGGGACTGATTTGAATAATTTTAAAAGAATAGGGACTGATTTGAAAATTCGGATAAAGTATCAGGAGACTGATTTGAAAATTCTAAAAATGGGGACTGTGTGAAATTGCTGAAATGTCCCAGGACTGGTTTGAAATGGATTTCAAAATTCGGGCTGATCTGAAAAGTGAAAAATTGCCCCAGGGACCAAACTGAAACAACTTTAAAAGTTTCCGGAACTGGTTTAAAAATCCTGAAAAATTCAGGGACTGATTGGAACGTGCTGAAAATGGCCGGGACTCGACTGAAACGAAATTTAAAATTTAGGATAGATCTGAAAAGGGTGGAAAATTTCCCTGAACTGAAACAACTTTAAAAGTTCCTTGGGATGCTTGAAAAATTCTGGGAATTTCAAGGACTGAATGAGAAATGGTAAAAATGACTGGGACTTGACTGAAAAGAATTTTAAAATTCGGGGCAGATCTGGAAAATAAAAATGCGTCCTCTGGACTGAAATGCGACAAAATAGAGAGATCGTAAAATCGAGTTCGGGATAAATCCAATCACCCACGCAACCCAATAACACTCATTTTACATCATATCCATCCAAGCAAACGTTAATATTCAAAAATGGAGCCTGAAACATGCCACTAAGTCGAGAATTTACCTAGTTCGGAAAGTTAATGGTGATTCTGTAAATAAAAAAAATTTAAAAGGTTAAAAATTCGTCGGGCGAGTTGGGTCGGGCTGTGACGGGCCGAGATCCGGTGGGGGTGGACTGGGCCGAGTGGGCTGGACTGGCTACTGGGCCGAAGGGATTCGGACGGATGGGGGTGAACCGAGCCGGATTGGACTCCTGTTGAAACGGGCTGGGCCGCCGGACGCTGTCTGGGCCGCTAGACTAGGCTACTACCTGTGCTGGCCCGGAGAGGAGGAACCCCGGTTAGGAAGGAAACGAAATAGAGAGAATGAGAAATCGGGGTGAGGAACCGAGGGAGAATCCGGGTCGGGCGAGCTGTGGGCATCGGGGACGAGTCGCGTGCGAGAGGAGGAGGAGGGAGACGGAGAGTCGAGCTGTGGGAAGAGCTACGTGTGGCAAAATGACTATTTTGCCCCCTAGAGCCGGTGGACCAGAATTGGGTGCTGACATATGCCACTTCCAACAATTAAAAGTAATGTATATCATTGACGAAAAATTTATTTGAACAACGACCTGGATTGGTTCCAGTGGTTCAACACTTGCTCTCCTTAAATAAAGTTTTGGGTTCGAGTCTTATGAATAGAAAAAAATGCATGATCAAAGAATTTTACCTCGAGTGAGCCGACTTGGTTCGAACTGGATTAATCGGAGCCCATCGAGTTTTCGATTGAATACCAAGGATCACATCCAAAAAAAATTATTTGAAGAAGTTTTGTCACATTCAGGATAAAATTAATACATAAATATGCACAATCCCATGGCCAGTAATACGGAAATGGAATTTTTATTTTGGTGTGCAAAACGGAATTAGTCTGAATCAATACGACGATGGACAAGAAATTTTATTTTTTAGGTGAAAACAAAAAAAGCACCAAGATTTGGGATGAAATGTGAACGGTGGAAAAGTTCCATGCATAGAGACTAGAGAGAGAATGACGGAGTTCTTCGGTCATCGACATGTCTCGTTCTGCTTGTACTAAGAGAAAATTAATTCATAGGCTGCGGCCCCAAATTCAAAAATAAAAAAAAATTAGCAAACAAGTTGATTAGTTCAGATGATTCAATACATATTCTTCATAAATAAGGTCTTGAAATTCACTAAAAAAATAAAGATTTAAATTTAAGTCTTAAGAGTAAAAAAAATTCACTATATGAAATTTTTTACTTTTAATGGACCAATCATGTTTAAACTTGGATTAACTCATTGAAATTTTGGATATAAGGTGGTTGACACCGGAAAAAAAAAAAAAAAAGAAGAAGACAATTTAGCATTTGATGATGGAACTTTCAAATGCGATGATGTCCGACGTACTTGTCAACAATGTCATTATTATATCCATTTTTTAATAGGCTATATCATTATTATATACATATAAATGATATAGTCTTAACTAATTAGCTCACCCGGTATGTCATCGTCGCCCTTTTCGCTCGTTATAAATACGTGATTAAAGGCTTCCTAGCTTCTCGATAACCTTTCATATACATTGGTAGCTCTCTTTCGATCATAAGCTATTCTCCACTTCATCTCAGAGATCATATAGGACATCGGATGGCAAAATCGCCAGAGCAAGAACATCCTGTGAAGGCGTTCGGATGGGCTGCACGGGACTCTTCTGGCCATCTATCCCCCTTCGACTTCTCGAGGAGGTTTAATATTGCTTTCTCTTTCTTATAAGAATTGATGATTCCATTCCTCTCATTGTCTTATCTTTCTAATATTTTCTGTCGGAATATCGCCTGTGTACTTATCAAAATAAAATTCCAACGCCGTAACTGTTTGTTGTATCCTAAATCATCATCTTATTAGGAACTAGAAAGATAATTTAACTAAAAGGTAAAATCATATTTATTATGATTTTGCAGGACTACTGGAGAAAATGATGTTACATTCAAGGTGCAGTACTGCGGGATATGCCACTCCGACCTCCATAACATCAGAAATGAATGGGGAGGAGCTGACTATCCGATGGTCCCCGGGTATGTCAATGCAAAACTATAATGATCTGTGGCATGAAAATAATGGGCGTGGCACAAGTGCACCCGATCATCTGCTCCTCGATCCCTGATATGTTAAACGCAATTAATTAATTAGTTGTGTATTATCTCTTCGTTTTGGCAAATTTAGGCATGAGATATTGGGTGTAGTAACAGAAGTGGGAAACAAGGTGACAAAGTTCAAGGTTGGTGACAAGGTTGGTGTTGGGGCCATAATAGGAGCATGCCGCTCGTGCGAGAGTTGCGCTCAAAGCCTTGAAAACTACTGTCCCAGCATGATCCTCACTTACAATACCAAGGACCGAGAGGGGAGCACCACCTACGGTGGCTACTCAGACATCATGGTGACGGACGAGCACTATGCGGTGGCAATACCTGACAATCTGCCGCTGGATGGGGCAGCTCCTCTCTTGTGTGCCGGGATCACTGTCTACAGCCCCCTGAAGAACTATGGGCTCGATAGGCCGGGGCTCCACGTCGGTGTGGTAGGACTTGGTGGCCTGGGCCATGTGGCCGTCAAGTTTGCCAAGGCCATGGGCCTTAAGGTGACTGTTATTAGCACCTCACCCAGTAAGAAGGAGGAGGCCGTCGACCGGCTGGGAGCTGACTTGTTTCTGGTCAGTAATGATCCGGAACAGATGCAGGTATGTAATATGGTTTCAAAAATGTAGATTTTCTTCGTGTAACAATCTATGATGGATCTATTTTTTATTACCTTTTCTTTCTGAGATTATTATCTTCTGAATTTTACGTGGCTTGCAGTCGGCTATGGGCACGGTGGACATTATCATTGACACTGTATCAGCCGTTCATGCTCTCCTCCCTCTGGTTGAGCTGTTGAGGTCTCGTGGGAAGCTTATCATGGTCGGCGCACCACAGAGGCCACTCGAGCTACCGATCATGCCCCTACTCTTTGGTGAGCTTCAAATTCATTGTGATTCAATAGCACAGCCATGCACACAAGATCGGCTAATTTGCTTCAGACAAGCAATCTAAGCTATACCACTAATGTATATCCCAATATAACAACTAAGTCATGTACATTGCATGCATAGGTGGGAAGATAGTGGCTGGGAGTTGCGCCGGGGGGCTGACGGAGCTGCAAGAAATGATAAACTTTGCTTCAGAGCATAATATAACATCTGATATCGAGGTCATTCCAATGGACTATGTCAATACTGCTATGGAGCGCCTTGCAAAGGGAGATGTCAGATACCGATTTGTCATCGACATCAAGAACACATTGAAGCCTGCTGCCTAAACTTGTGGTTTTCTCTTGAATTTTTCCATGTAAGACAAATATATCTCAACATGCCCAGCTATAATTTTTTTCAACTATTAAGTTGAGGGCGAGGAAACCAAAACAGAGGATGGACACATACATATATGCGGTTTAAGCATTTCCCAAATTGTGATTTATCTAGTACTGCCTATATTTGTTTGTACGTGCTCGACATAAAGCACAATAGACTGCAATAATCTTCTATATAGATAAGTATCAAATAAATATGGTTCAATAGTGAATTCCAAAACCTATATTGTAATGTCGTTGCATGCTAGCTTCGATTGCTAATTAGTTGTAATTCCTTGTTGCGCTTGAGATCACTTTATGTCTCTAAATTATTTCCTGTTGAAGAATTCTTTTTTTCGATTATAAGGGAGGCTCATAGGCCAATTATATTAAAATAACAATCATAAATATCTAATAAAGGGACACGTATAGTCACACTAGGTATCGAACCCGTGACGTCTTGGTCACTAGGTAAGATATGCACCACCGCGTTGTATCCTCTCTTGATTCTGTTAAAAAATTTATGACATTAAGAAAATTTTGTTGAACTTGTCCCTTCAAAAAGATGGATCATGGCCTAATATCAGTTGGTTCAAATACTTTTCTTAATCCATGATTTTGAGTTTGAATTTTGTAAATGGAAAATACTCACGCTAGTAGAGTTTTATCCCACAGTAGGGGACCGAACTCCAACTAAATTAATTGGATCGCGAATCTATGTAGAGAGCAACAAATTTCTCCGCCACTATGGTGTGTCTTGTCCAAATGGTTTATGATGGGGTGACAACTAGTTTTGTGATGTTAGGGGATATCATTATTGCCGAACCTAATGCCTACGTTGCATTCACTGGTAAAAGAGTAATTGAACAAACATTGAATAAGACAGTATCTGAAGGTTCACAAGCAGCTGAATATTTATTCATGAGGGCTTCTTCGATCCAATTGTACCATGTAATCACTTTAAAATGATGAGCAAATAAATTCCTCTAATTTGTTGTAAAATGTCTAAATATAAAGTAAATTGCCCATATTTTGAGTAAGTTATTTACGTTTTTAATAACTTACTCATAAGGTAAGTAAATTACACATATTTATATGTAAATTGCACACCTTTCAAAGAATTTTACTGAAATTTATGCTAAATTACATTAATTTTACTTAAATTTTTGTAAATTACTTGATTGTACGATATATATAATCACTTTTGATGATTGTATTATAGAATCTTATCTAATGGGAAAAGTCCCATCGGTCATGCTTGTCGGCCCGGAGAGCTCGCAGTGTTGAGGTATGGGCCCAGGATATGTCACCTACTAGAGCATCCACAATAGGCTAAAAAACCGCCGCAGTTGCTACTAACATGGTAACTAACTGGCCCAAATTTTGCTCCCTATTATGAGGGCAGGGCCCAGAGACAGCACGCCAGGTGGAAGGTGCGGCCCATCATCCTGCTGCCTCAAATTTCCTTTTATTTCTATATATATATATATATATATATAAATTGCAACAGATTTATTGCATTTTTTTTACATTGCAAAGAGCCAAACGGCTCTTGCATTGAACATTTTTTTAATAAATTGCAAAGAGCCATTTGGTTCTTTGCAATTAGTTCTTTTAATTGCAATTTTTTAACCTTAAATTACAACCCGATAATTATCAAATAACGTGGTGAGGAAGAATTAATAAGAATTTTTTAATGAAGAATAATTACGATAATTATCTGATTAATTAGCATCAAATCTCTAATTTCATGCAATTTGATTGATACTTTTGTACGTCACGTGACGAGGTAGGATTTCCCAATATAACTTCTCAATAAAAGAGACATGGATAGTTTTTTTGTTGTGAAATATGGTATCAAAAAGTCCAATTAGACCAGAGTAATCCAGTTGAGCCGATGAATTTTTTGCATTCACAAGTCGGTCCATTAGAGGAAAAACTCTCTCAGTATGGATTTTTTACATTCACCAAGACTCAAATTCGAAACATTACTTAAGCGGAACAAGCGCCGAACTGCTTGAACCAACTCACTTTAATAGGCATGGATAGCTGCATTACAAGTATCGAATATCAAATCTCTTAGTTAATATAATATGTGTCATTGCACTACACGCTTTTTGATAACACTAGTCGACCAGCTTCAACATATTAAGTTAGGGTCGAAGAGAGTATAACGTAATAATTCACATTTATATTTGAAAATATGGAGATTTCAAATTCGATACTTTTTATAGAATTATTTGCACCACTTTATTAATTATTAAAATTATATTATATTAAAAAAATCAACGTGCGTTCGTTGTAATCGAAAAAAATTGGAATTTATGATTTATAACTTTTACATTGGTATGTATCTTTTTATTGGACTTTTTTTTGTAGTTAGGAATAAAAAACAAAGATATTTTATGAGGACATCTTGCGAAGTATTAAAGAGATTTGATCTAATGATTAAGAATGAGCTCAAATATTCATCTAATTTCGAATTCGAAATTCCTTAAAGTTATTAGAACGTCTTTAACTTGATTACCCGTTTAAAACATACGTGCTAGTTACGGGTCGTACAACTAGTTTTATCTTAAAATTTCGTCTTCAATTTTGGAGTAACCACGTGTATGTCGAAAGGACGGGTTGACTCGACGTGTCGGACTGTTCTATCACGACAAGTAACTATCTAAGAAATCTTCCCTTGAGGGCGCAAGTTGGCCCTTCGTACAAAAGCAGACGAGTACGAGTAGAAATCTGGCGAGAGTAGAGAGGATAGCTATCGGGTCAACGAAAAAAGTGCAAAAAACTTTTGACCGACAGCATAAAGTCATAAATTGATAAAGATAAGGTTTCTTGATATCATTAATTATTATAATTAGCTCACCGGGTATGTCATCCCAGCCGCCCTTTTCTTATAAATATTCTCATACTGCATGTCACCCTTCTTCACTTCTCTCTGGCACGTTCCCATATCGCCAAATAAAATTTATAGCTAGCAACCTCCTCCCTAGCTCGAACAGTTCACGAATTCTTCCCGAAGAACAGAACGACATCTCAAATGGCAATATCACCCGAGCAGGAGCACCCCGTGAAAGCCTTCGGGTGGGCTGCCCGAGACTCCTCCGGCCATCTCTCTCCTTTCAGATTCTCTAGAAGGTCCATTTTCGATCTTTGTTTCTCATAACATGAGATACTGTCTCGTTCTTGAGGTTTTCTGCTTTTCTCTTACTGAGTTGAATCAGTTGATGGATAAGTGTATTTACATATATATTTTCTCAGTCGAAATGCATGATTTATATTTGCAGGGCAACATGAGAGAAGGATGTTACTTTCAATGTTTTATATTGTGGGATATGCCACTCCGACCTTCATAACATTAAAAATGAATGGGGAGGTGCCACGTACCCCATGGTGCCCGGGTATGTATACGAATATATTTGTTGACACGATTGATCTTACTAAGATACGTAACAAGAATATGTTTACTGTATATGTGGCACGACTCCTTTACTATGATTTGAACCATTTTTTACTCAAATGTAGGCATGAGATTGTGGGAGTGGTGACAGAAGTAGGCACCAAGGTGACAAAGTTCAAGGTCGGGGACAAGGTTGGTGTTGGGTGCTTAGTGGGATCATGCCATTCTTGTGAGAACTGCGCCAATGATCGCGAAAACTACTGCCCTGAAATGATTCTCTCTTATAAAAGGAAGTATTATGACGGCACCATCACCTACGGGGGCTACTCCGACATCATGGTGGCGGATGAGCACTTCGTGGTGGCGATTCCTGACAATCTGCCGCTCGGTGGTGTGGCTCCACTCCTTTGCGCTGGAATTACAGTCTATAGTCCATTGAAGTATTATGGGCTTGATAGACCCGGGCTCCATCTCGGTGTGGTCGGGCTCGGTGGATTGGGCCACATGGCTGTCAAGTTCGCTAAGGCCATGGGAGTCAAGGTGACTGTCATTAGCACCTCCCCAGGGAAAAAGCAGGAAGCAATGGAGCGCATCGGGGCCGACTCGTTTTTGGTTAGTCATGACCAAGAACAGATGCAGGTACATCCTAACATCTGAAAAGCGTATATTGTCGCAGTGGTCTTAGTTATCTAAACCTCCCTCTATTATGAATACTGTCTGCTAGGGAAACAATGATCTTAGTTATCTAATCCTCCCTCTATTATGAATAGTCTGCTAGTGAAACAATGGATGGTATCATAGATACAGTCTCGGCAGTTCATCCGCTCCTACATTTGCTTGGTCTGTTGAAGAGAGATGGCAAGTTAGTTATGGTTGGTGCACCAGAGAAGCCGCTCGAGTTACCAGCCTTCCCGCTGCTCAACGGTATGCTTACGCTTATTACCGGAGTTCGATAAATCTGGGTCTATCATCTCAGAATGGGAACCACCAGCTTCTTGAATTCATGATATTGTGAATCCGTAGATTGATTTGAGGATTTTCATTTAATATCAGAAAAAGGAGAGCTAACAATTAATACATTGATTAATTACAGGTCGGAAGTTTGTCAGCGGAAGTTCAATCGGTGGGCTAAAAGAGACACGAGAGATGATAAATTTCGCTTCAGAGCACAGCATCACATCAGACATCGAAGTTATTTCAATGGACTATGTGAATACAGCAATGGAGCGACTAGCAAAAGCAGATGTTAGATACCGGTTCGTTATAGACATTGGGAAGTCTACTGCCTAAGAATAACGTAACCATCGGTTCACAAGGACGATCGAGAAGTCACTTAGAGAGAGGATTGATTCTTTCAAATTTTCCGTGTCGTTTCTCATTCACTTGCCTGTTGTATATGCATGGATGTCCCATGCATAGTTGCCATTTTCTGAAATAAAGTCCAATAGTGGATCCAGTGATACAGTTGTCATACGACAAGTTTGATGAGTGTTCTCTGTATGTTCATATAATTGTTGAACTTTTTTTCAAGAAGCAGTTATCCAGGATTTGCAATATCTTTAAATTCGATCATCAGTGGTCGTATTATTGTCGGGTCAGCTTATTAGTAAATACAATTCTATTAGTCAGGTCTCGACAAATGACGATGTCGTATTCTTAGATCAGCCAGGGACCAGCTTCAACCTGGACAATCTTGGGTGATGTCGCCATCCTTGGTGTTTGATGACCTCCATAGACAACACTCGAAGTAGATTCTGCATCCATTTTAGGTCGGCCCTTTGATAATAATTGAGCTCTCAAGCTTAATTTTATTGATCCTTGAATAAGCGTATATGTATGCTGAAGCTTTTACACAAAGATAGCTAGTAATCAATGAGATTGTAAACTAAAAGGAAAGAAATCCTATCTTCTTAATCTATGTAAATATACAAGGTAGTATAATATACAGTATACATGGCAAAATATATCCGTGATATACGCTTCCAAGCTTAAAATGACATTTCTGGTCCTCGGATAGTTAAGCCATATGTCTATTTAGGCACTGATCCTTGTCGATGCCGAGGAGGTTGGCATTGGTCGGAATTATCCCAGCTAGTCACCCTGGGGATTGATTCCAAACCGGATTAATTTACTGAACAAGCGCTTCTAATAACGACTCTTTCTCGGTAAAATGAAAATGGGGTCGACCAAGCAGCCACCACAAGTTTCATAGTTAGCGCAGGAAAGACAAATAACCATGAGCTCGAACAAAAGAGATGCTAGTTCTCTCTCATTTGTCAATTTATTGTTTATTATTCATTATGCCTATGAATATTATTTCTATGATACTAGTTGTATATATGATCACAAGGCAATCACGTCGTGCCACTTCAACTAATAGTAATGCGTTAAATTATGCATAACATGATTGAAAATTGAAAAGTAGACGTTTTGTAACGTTTCGGATGAAAAGATAAAATAAGTACAAAGGAAACTGGGATTAAAATGGAAAAGGTGGAAAATTTCGTGGACTAAATTATACCTGCTTATTAGTACGAAGAATCACGTATTGAGTGACGTAAGTTGGTCCAACATACCTACAACGACATATAAATGTATGGGATTCTTCCAGCATCACGCCCTATTCTGCTTTGAATAAGAGACATGCCCTATTATGCTTTGAATAAGAGACAGTTACGGATTTGATTGAACTTTCACATGCGATGATCTCGTCCGACGAAGTACTTGTCAACAATGTGATTGATTATACGTTGTCTTATCATACGAGTAAGTCACCATGCATGTCGTCTCTCCCCCTTCACTCAATATTATACGTGAATTATTAGCACTTCCTACCTTCTCACTGACCTCAAACACACATTTATAGCAAAATCGCCTGACCAAAAGTATTGGAGAAGCACGCCCACCATAAGAATTTAACTGAAAAATAAAGAAGGAAAAAAAACCGAGATATAACTTGATAAAATCCTCAAACCAAGGACAACATCCAGAGATGGCTAATTTCTTTCAGTTACATCAAACACTTTTTTTTTGGGTTGAAATCCAACACTTAAGTTTGGTCAGCGTGCACATAACCTATAAGAATTTTTTTTTTTCTGTCAACCTTGATATCCGAAAATCTCAATTGGACCCCGATTAATCTAGTTAAGGGTCGGCCCACTAAGGAGTATAAGCGTAGATTTTCTTTCATTCACAAGACTCGAATTCGAGATCTTGTTTAAAAGAAACAAGCATCGAACCGCTTTGACAAAACCACTTTGGTCGATTAGAAGATTTTGCTTTTGGCATTTGGCGTCCAAAAGTGTTTTTTTATTTTTATTTTTTTTTCGGTTGCAAGGGAAGCCATGTGCCTAGTACATTGAAATAGAAATCCTAATATCTAATAAATGGGCACAGGTAATCCCATTGGGTATCGAACCTGAGACCTCGTGGTCACGAGGTGAGATGTGCACCACTGTACTATTTCCTCTCTTGTTATTTTGGTTTGATGCTAAAATTACTTGGGGGATTTTATTTCCCTTCTAATTTTGGCATGACTTTGTGAAAATGTGGAAATATGTAGGTTTGACTAGCAATTCCAGTATATTCGGCTGGGGAGAAGACAGACAATTTGGCTCATGACAGTAGTTCATGGCGGGAGAAGAGAAATTCATTGGAAATGCCAAATCCTCTTAGGTAATGTGGCACCACATTGAAGTCACGTGGAACTCAATCTACCCTATGATCGTGACATTGAATGTGTGGTGCATCGTGTTAATTAATGATGGAGTACACATTGATCTATGCCTTCTTTTACTTTGGTTTCGACGTGCACATTCTGCCTTCTTTTATGCAGAATATGCATCTATCATTCTGCTTCTGGTTACAATTTAAAGAGTAGAATTTTATGCAACTTTTGTTCTTTCTCTTAATTTTGGATGTGTCTCCTCTGTTGTATTAAGATCTGGGGCGCAGATGTTATTGGAAATTCTCCATATTTTGTGTCAATATCTTCTGATATTGAAGGCACTTGGTTTCCCCAGATCTTTTGTGAGCTGGATCATTGCATGTATTGCATCCCTTTTTATCAATTGCTACGGGTATCTCTTGCAGGCTTTTTAAGGGAGGGAAGGGACTGAGACATGGCGATCCCCTTTCTCCTTATTTATTCATTCTTGCAATGGAGGTCTCATCAATGCAGCAGCCAAGAGCGGCGCTATTAGATATCATGCTCGCTGTAAAGGTATAAGGCTTACGCATATGCGCACTGCCTTTGACCTTATGGTGTTCACTAATGGTAGAGCATCCCCCATTCAAGCTCTTATATCTGTGCTACAAGAGTTTCACAACTTGTCTAGATTGAGGCTTAATACTGATAACATAAAGGTTTTCTGTGCTGGTGTTTTTCAAGATCAAGTGCGGGCATTATTGTCTGGTTTCAAGCTAGAAACTTTGCCTCTAAGATATCTTGGTTTACCATTGGTCTCTGGAAGGTTGTCGACCGAGGAATGTACCCCTTTGACTGACATTATTACTTGCAGAATCAAGAGTTGGACATCACGTTATTTCTCTTATGCTGGTAGGCCGTAATTGATTAATTTGTACTTTTCAACATGCCAAGTTACTGATGTTATGTGGCTGGAAGTTTGTCTCCCAAACTGGAGGGTGGATTGAGTGTTAACGAGTGTGGAACAAGGCTTCTATTTTGAGGCATCTTTGGTCTATTATGATAACTGCAGGTTCTTTGTGGGTCACGTGGGTGAAAATGTATTTAATTTAAGGGTGTAGATAGACACTCGCGCCTTTTCAAGTACTAGCTGTGGAGCTGAAGAAGCATATGAAGCTGCGCCCATTGGGTAGGCCTTTTTTTAACTATAAGGTCAAGGATGGTGCAAATTTATACTTTTGGCACGACTGATTGTGTAAGAGGGGGCCTTTGTCTGAGGTTTGTACCAACGGCCTGAATTGCCTTCCTTCTATTTACTGCGATCAGAAGCTTAATGCAGTCTTTTAAGTAGGGGCATTGGTGCCAGCCTAGGAGTATTGATGCTCAGGCTCTTCTAATTCAAAGCTTTAATTCCAACTTCGGTCAATTTTGCAGCATCTGATAGGGTGTTTTGCAAAGACAAATTGAGGTTCATTCTGTCTTAGGTTTGGCAAGATATTAGACCATGTAAGTATAAGGTATGCTGGCATAAACTAATTTAGTTCGCAGCCCCAAGGTCACATTTTATTAGCTTCCTGGCGATCCTCAATAGATTACATACGAAAGACAGATTGAAGAAAAGATGATGCAATGTTGCCAGTGACATTTGTGAAATGTGTGGGACTGCGGAGGAACCACGGGATCACCTTTCCTTTACCTGTCCAGCCACTAAAGTTGTTTGGCTAATGTTCAAAGGAAGCCGTTAGTGCATAAGCCTGTCGGTGGTTGCAATGAAGACTTGGCTTATGCTTTACGGTGAAAAGGTAAGGAACTAGAGGTTACGATTAAAAAGATGGCCTGCACTTCTTTCATCTTTGTCATATGGAGGGAGAGGAACTTAAGACGCTTTCCGTTGCCGCTTGTTCTCTGTCGACTTCCTTTCAATTGTTTGATCTAATGTAAACGTGAGGTGTTGGATTTCTGTTTTTCTTTTTGTTTGATCTGATGTAAGTGGGGGATCTTCCCCAACTCTTATATATGTTAACTTTGGTAATACAAAGCCGCACTAATAAAATAAATAAATAAATAAAATATATATATATATATATATTCTTATGGATGCACAATTTACGTACCGTGTACAATATCATCTACTATTATGTCATTTAATATCTCATTTATTATTTAAGCGAATTACACCGGTTCAAAAAAAATATATTATCATTTTTAAAATAGAATTATAGGTATTTAAATCCATGGAGATGTACACCACGTGCAACTCACGTGGCCTTCCGACTAGTAAGGTAAAAAAGCCTATATTGAATAAGATAAATATATAAAATATGTTAGTAACTTTATACATTTTTTTAATGAAAAAAGTAAAAAAGAAAACCATAACCTACTCTTACGTTTTCTGGTTTATAGTATTTTTCAACAGTGACACTAGTCACAATACGTGAGTACTATTTCCTGTTTATTAATTTTACAAAATATTATATAATTATCGCATCTCTTCAAAATATATTAAAACATAGTATTAGAATTTTGAAAATTAAAATTTGAAAGAGTCTTTCAAATTTTACAAAATTTATACAGCATATATTCTAAAATATCCTAAAAACATGCTGTGGTTAACCATTATTTATTTGTTTAAAAAAATATTATTTATAAAATAATATTATATAAAAATTTCAAATAATTCAAAAAAATTTAAGATAGATTAAGAATATCGAGAAAATTTCATTGAGTAATGTGGATATTATAAAGCCATCATACCAAGCTCGCCTTAATTCTGCCTTTTATATTTTAGTAAACTGAGCTCGTATTTGGTTTTAGAGTTGAATTTTAGTTTTAATTGATTTGTAATGATTGTATTATTAAATTATGAGAAAAAATGTGAAAAAGTAAAGAATAGTTGAGAGAAAGTAATGATTGTGCTGTTGAATTGTGGAAAAAATAATGAATAGTTGAGAAAATTTATTATTAAAAATTGAATTGAATGATTAAAAAAATTGAAGAACAATGAAAAATTAATAATTGTGTTGTTGAATAAAAGATAAGTGGAGTAGAGTAAAAAAAAATTTCTAATACCAAACGAGATATGTTTATCAGTTCAGAAAAGCCAAAAGCACAAAAAAAAAAGCTTATGTAAAGAAATCAGTAAAGCCATCATACAAATTTGGTTTAAAAATTGATTGTAATAATAGTTAAGAAAAGTACGTGAGATGATTTATTATTAAATAGGAGATAAATATAAAAAAATAATAATGATTATATTGTTGAATTGATGGAAAAATAGAGTAGAGAAGAGTAGAGTAAAATTTCACTTCAAAACCAAACACGACCAAATGTCTTAAGGTAGAAAGATTTTTAAAATTTGTTGGGGTACGAGGGATATTGCTTATTTGTAATAGGAAAAATAGCACCGTATAGCATGTTTGTTTGATTTTTTTCATGTTGTAGCACAAATTCAAATCATTTTCTTGTATAATAACCTGAAAAAACAATATTTTATACCGCATAGCACGTCGTCGATTTTTCATTGAAATTTGGATGAAATGCTGAAGTGACGGCTTTTTCTAGAGTACTTTCGCACAAAATATTACTTAAGGGAACTAAATATAATTAAATAAACTATAAAATTATCAAAAGAAAAGAAAAAAAGGATTGGATCGGAGGGGGTCGGGACCTCCCCGATTGGCCACCGACCCCCTAATTGGGGTCATCGGCCTTGTCTGAGCTGGCTGAAGACCCCAAACGGGGAGTCAGTGGGGAAGCCCTTAACCCCCTCAATTTAAAAGATCCTGGTCGGCTGGGATCCCCAAAATTGAGTGGGTCAGGGGCTCCCCCGTTGGTCATCGATCTCCCGATTAGGGTTACCGGCCTTGTCTGAGGAGACCGATGACCCCCGCGGGTCACTGGCCTACTACCCTCAATTTGGGGGATCCCAGCCGACTGGGATCCTCAAATTAAAGAGATTAGGGGCTCCCCCGTCGGCCACCAATCCCCTAATTGGGGTTGCCGGCTTACTCTACGCCGGCCCGCTACCCTAATCGAGGGGTTGGTGGCTGGTCGGGGAGGCCACGACCCTTACGATCCAGACCTTGGGTTTTTTTTTGAGAATTTTATATTTTATTTAATTAAATTTAGATCCTTGAAGTTATATTTTGTGCAAAAGTACTCAGGAAAAGCAGCAATTATGTCAGCATTCCATCCAATTTTCAACAAAAAAAATTTCGTGTTGTATAAAAAAATGATTTGAATTTGTGCTGCAGCATGAAGAAGTCAATAAATCATTTTGTATGGTGTTATTTTCCCTTTATAATATGGTGATAGATTCAATTAGTGAATCCTACAAAACATTATCAAGATATTACATATTATCATGTAATATATTTAAATAAGTAAATTTAAAATTAAATATTTGAAATTTGAGTTCAATTTAAAATTAAAAAATTCATAATTAGTAGATAATATTATAAAAAGAAAAAAATATAATCATTAAAATATTCAAATAGAGTTCATTGAGTGTCCAAGCGTTTTGAGATCATCAAACTCGGCACCTCAGCTCTGCTTGCATGTGTAATACAGGTATAGTTATTTATTGAAAAAATAAATTGCAAAACATATTTTATAGATTACCGCATCTTATCAATTATATTAATTTGAAAATTTCAAATTTCAAATAAAATGTGAAAAATTAAAAAATGTACATACTTTATAAATAATCGCATCTTATCATATCATATTTGTTTGAACACATTAAAAAGTCAAGAGTATATTTAGAATATTATTGAGTCTTTTAAATTATGTTCATTTGTAAAATTAAAATTTCAAATAATTAAAAACATTTAAAATAATTATAAAAATATGATAAAATTCTAAATAGCTATCCCAGCATTATGAGATCATCAGACTAGCCCCAACATATCCCATAGGTTTCTTATATGTATGAAGTATTGCAACGGCACTTGTTCTCAATTTATAAAATCGGAAAATTTCAAAGTTTATTCTCATCATTAGAACTCTTCGTGTAACTTATTTTCCGTCTCCTTCTCCCTGCTAGACCTATAGTTTTATGGATGGAAAAGACAATACCTCCTCCAATTTTGGATAATACCACATTTATGTCGATAGGATTGGGTGACTTCGTTACGTGGTATGTAGATCGGAATGTTCCATGACAAGTAATAAGCTCATAAAATTATTTCCTCGAGTGCGCAGCGGCCCATATAAAAGTCAACATAGTTACACAGAAAGTGCTGGAGACTTTTTCAAAATAATTACTATTATATTATTCTTTCTTTCAGTAAGTCTATTATATTAATTATTAGCTCACCAGGTATGTCAGCTCCGCCTCGGCTGCTCTGCCGTTCCCTTACTATAAAAACAATCTCATACTGCAACCCTTCTTCACATCTCCCTCGCAAATTCTTAGCTATATTGCCAAATAATTAAGAACCTCACTCATTCTACCTGTAGCATCACTTTCCCAAGAACAGTTACCGAATTCTTCCCGAAGAACAGAATGGCATCTCAAATGGCAAGACCAAGAGGACCCCGTGAAGCCTTCGGATGGGCTGCCAGAGACGACTCCGGCCATCTCTCTCCCTTCAAATTCTCAAGGAGGTCAGTTTTTGCAAGCTCTTTGTTTCTTATACCATGAGATTAATGTGTCTTCTTATACAATTTTTCTTTCGATTGACATTCCCTTATTTCAGTTGATCGTGTGTAAGTGTATTTACATTATGTTTCTTTTGGCTGAAACGTATGATTTATTTTTGCAGGGTAACAGGAGAGGAGGATGTTATCTTTAAGGTGTTATATTGTGGGATATGCCACTCCGACTTCCATAACATCAAAAATGAATGGGGAGGTGCCATGTATCCTATGGTGCCCGGGTATGTATACGAACATGTCTTTCTGATTTGTTGACGTGAGTGTTATCATCTAATTTTGATTGAGATCTCAGTAGCATTATGATTAATAGGTGGTATGAGTAGTCCTTCTATTGATTGAAGGGCTTAAACATAATGTGTACCTGATATCTCAAATGTGCTTACGTATTCAAACAACTTTTGCCCAAACACAGTCACGAGATTGTAGGAGTGGTGACAGAAGTAGGCACCAAGGTAACAAAGTTTAAGGTTGGAGACAAGGTTGGCGTTGGGTGCTTAGTCGGATCGTGCCACTCCTGTGAGAACTGTGCCAACGATCTCGAAAACTACTGCCGTGAACTGATTCTTACTTACAATAGCAAGTACCGTGATGGCATCACCTATGGGGGCTACTCCGACATCATGGTGGTGGATGAGCACTTCGTGGTGGCAATTCCTGACAATCTACCGCTCGATGGCGCGGCTCCACTCCTATGCGCTGGAATCACAGTCTATAGTCCATTGAAGTTCTTCGGGCTTGATAAGCCCGGGCTTCATCTCGGTGTGGTCGGGCTCGGCGGATTAGGCCACACGGCCGTCAAGTTTGCAAAGGCCATGGGCCTCAAGGTGACTGTCATCAGCACCTCCCCAGGTAAAAAGCAGGAGGCCGTGGAGCACCTCGGGGCCGACTCATTTTTAGTTAGTTGTGACCAGGAACAGATGCAGGTACATGATGAGAAAGACATCTAATTATTTAATTAAAAACATACATATTCCCAATAGTTTTAGTTATCTCACTTTTTCTCTAGAAATGTTTGTAATGATAGTAATGCTTATTATCGACAGTCTGCTATGGGCACGTTGGACGGTATCATAGATACAGTCTCTGCAGTTCATCCTCTCCTACCTTTGATTGGTCTATTGAAGAGCCACGGCAAGCTAGTTATGGTTGGTGCACCAGAGAAGCCGCTTGAGTTACCGGTCTTCCCATTGCTCATGGGTATGCCTCTGCTTACCACAATTCAATATATCAATGTGAAGTATACTCATTTGACATTTTTCATGTAACCATAAAACGAGAGTTGACATACATTCATTAATTACAGGTCGGAAGGTGGTGGCTGGCAGCGGAATCGGTGGGCTAAAAGAGACACAAGAGATGATAAATTTCGCTTCAAAGCACAACATCACCGCGGACATTGAAGTTATTCCAATGGACTATGTAAATACTGCAATGGAGCGGCTTGTAAAAGCGGATGTCAGATATCGATTCGTCATAGACATTGGGAATTCATTGAAGCCTACTGCCTAAGAATATCTGTCTGTTCACGAGAACAATCGAGGAGTCAATCAGACAGTGATTAGTTATTGTTCGTTCTATTTCTCCGTGTTATTTCACGTTCACTTGTGTCCTATGTATTTGCATTGATGTCCCAAATCTGCCATGTTGTAAAATAAAGTTCAATATTGATTGATATCATTATTGTTTCTTCAGGCAAGCGTTTGTATGGAATTTACATATTTGATTTGTCAAGGGTCTACCGGAACAATAAAAATTTTGAAGTTTTGAGAGAGATCAATGACAGGTCCGGCGGCCCCCATGCTAGTCTCGCTGTAAAATTCGCTACCTAACAAGAAATACAAAGATCTTTACCATGAGCTAAACGAAAAATCGTCTAATATTTGATTACAGATCTTGAATTACCAAACAAATTTCCTCGTGCACAAATAGCCTCACACCGACAACACACCGCGGTACTCAAGAGAGGAGCCAGGCTGTTATCATGTTATGAACCTTCAGTCATTATAATTGTCTCACCTTGATTTACAAACATATCTGAATGCATCAAATGAAGGTTGGGCCGGGTCACCTTTGCTTTGATAAATACATGCACTGCTAGCTCGAACATGACCACAGGACAGAGTATCGGTCGCAGAGATATGATTGACAAGAACATGAAAAAATTTTAACCGAATTAGTCAAATGCAATATCCCGATTTTATGTGGAAGACAACTTAATACATAAGACAGAGCTCCGCAGCCCGAATAAGACTCGTGAGTAGCTATAGAACGGGTCTTGGGCCTAGTAATAAAATAGATAACAGAAAGGAAGTAGAGCGTATGCAAAACCAACTTCGCTTCATTCTTCGAATTTTCATTTTATTCCAAAAAAAAAGTGCATGAGAAATCTAACCGATAAAGATTGTAATCTTGAACCTCTTAGCTGTAGGTTACAGATAGTGTGAGTTTGGACCTCTTCTCGAGTAATATATCTGGTAAATTAAATGCTCCAAGGTCAAGCTGAAGACAGTTGAATACAATTCTGACCCAATATTATTATTTTATTGATAACATACGTAAAAGTTCTCCCATGTGAGCTCACCAGCTATGTCAGCTCCATAGAAGAGGATGCAATTATATATATATATGTGGGGAAGGATGTGTCATCTTCAACCCCATCCGCCGGCCCAGAAACAAACCCTTCGGAATATTGCCGATCGCATAGGTACCCAGCTGACAAGAGCCTTAACAGAAAGGAAAGGAAAGCAGAAGTTTGTAAAGCAAGAAGATGGTGAAATCGTCGGAGCACAATCATCCTGTGAAGGCCTTTGGATGGGCAGCCCGGGATTCCTCTGGCCATCTATCTCCTTTCAACTTCTTCAGAAGGTTCGCATATTTCCCATTTTCTGTAAATCTAAAGAGAATTACATGTGCTGGTGGGCATCCAGATTGGTTGTCCATGGATCGGAACATGCCTTTTATATTGAAGTGAAGTGGCGGCACAAGCATGGCTTAATGATGAATATATCACTTTGTGCAGGTCAGTCGGAGAGAAGGATGTGGCACTCAAGGTGTTATATTGCGGATTATGCCACTACGACCTCCACCAAACTAAAAATGAATTGGGAAATTCCGAGTATCCTATGGTTCCCGGGTGAGTCTACGAGTACTTGTATTTCACATTCGGTACGAAGAAATGATACAGAACTAACTGTTTTACAATGTCATTATATTCGTTTTACACCCCTGTTCTTATTTAAGGCAGGCATGAGATTGTGGGAGAGGTGACAGAAGTAGGATCCAGGGTAACAAGATTTAAGGTAGGAGACAAGGCCGGTGTCGGTTGCATGGTCGGATCATGCCAATCGTGTGAGAACTGTGCTCGGGATCTCGAGAATTACTGCAGGAAAATGATCCGCACTTTCAACAGCAAGGACCATGATGGGACAACCACCTATGGCGGCTTCTCTGACGTCATGGTGGTGGATGAGCACTTCGTGGTGGCGATACCTGACAATCTGCCGCTTGCCGGAGTGGCTCCGCTGCTCTGTATTGGAATCACGGCTTATAGCCCCTTGAAGTACTATGGACTTGACAAGCCTGGGCTCCACCTTGGCGTGGTTGGGCTGGGCGGGCTGGGGCACATTGCTGTCAAGTTTGCCAAGGCCATGGGCCTTAAGGTCACTGTCATCAGTACATCACCCGGCAAAAGAGAGGACGCCCTGGAGCATCTTAGCGCCAACTCGTTTCTGGTCAGTCGTGATCCGGAACAGACGCAGGTGCACAGTCTTATGTAACTACCTAACATTGAATAAAATCATGCTCACCATTCCGTTCTGGTTCTAAATATGTAGTTTTGCTCGTTTTAGTCTGCCGCTGGATCAATGGATGGCATCATAAATACAGCTGTCGGGATTCGCGATCTTGTGCCCCTGATTGATCTACTGAAGAGCGATGGGAAGCTTGTAATGGTCACTGCACCAGACAAGCCTCTCGATATACCAGCCGCGCTGTTACTGTTAGGTGAGATAAACAACACTGTCACCTTTCATTGCTTGAACTCTTTTCTGCTTTGCTCGAAGTCACATTAGTTTTGGGAATTAGCTTCAGAAATTAGAGTAAAAATCCTCTCTCTTTATGCACCAGCCGGAGAAAATAATTTTAGATTACTGCTAATGACTTCAGAAAGGAAGATGGTTGGCGGAAGCTTGATCGGGGGAATGAAAGAGACGCAAGAGATGATTGATTTCGCCTCTAAACACAACATCACATCAGACGTCGAAGTCATACCAATGGACTATGTGAACGTTGCCAACGAGCGGCTAGTGAAAGGGGATGTCAGATACAGATTCGTCATCGACATCGGGAACACGCTGAAATCCACTTGCTAAAGATTTTCCTCTACTTGTTTCTCTCATCAAAGGGAGCGAACTTCAATCGTGACTCGTCTCAAACTGCTTCTTCCTTGGTCTTTGTCTAATGCTGTGCTGTTCTTCAGCCACACTGTGCTCAAGGGCCATGGCTGGGCTTAAAGTTGGGCTGACGTCCGATGTGGGGCTAAACTGAAATTGCCCTGATAATACTTTCTTCGGTTATAAGGGAATAGAGTGGGCCAGGGCCTCTGATATAAGAATAGGAATACGAAAAGTAATAAAGGGACGTGGAAATCCTACTAACAAGAATCGAATTGGAACCTCATGATCTATAGTGGTGACTCGTGCTTCTACAACAAGTCCTCTTCCTCGAAATGCACGGGTAATTCTGCCTAAGTTATCATTAAAACTTCAAAAATCAAAGAGAATCTCCAGAATTTTCTATTCATTTATTCTATTTTTTATTTTTTTTGGATAAAACTAAGAAGCGTCCAATACTATACTGCAATCTGACAACTCCAATGAGCTTGATAGGGAATATTAAATGCAAAAATAAAAAGGTACGAGAGTTGACCGGTGAGAATTAAATAGGAGACGTTGAAAGTGACTTATAAGTCTCCATCATTAATCGGCTTGATTTGCAGAGTCCCATATTAAAAATGGTCGAGAGCATATCCTAAGTATCCTCTCTGTCTCGGGACCTTTGACTATTTTAACGATCTATTACACCGCCACAGAAATATAACGCAGCATATTATAGGAAAGAAGATTATTTGGCCGTCATTTTCTTATGGAAATAATTATTGGGACATATATATATCATTCTTTTTTATTTATTCTCATTCTCATTGACATTATGCATCTTTATATATACAATTCTTCATTTCCATTACGCCCCCACTAATGATGCCGCGTATTTTGCCTATCCTTTTATAGGATCAATTACATAATCACCTCATAATTTCTGCATACAATAGTGACACTATTTACTTTGAAATAGCACAGTGACATAATTGAAGGACGATGACAACTCATGTGAATTTCGAAAAATGGACAGTGCTCCCCTCATGTAAGGGGCATAATGTCTTTTGAAACTTTAGAGGTCAGTGGCAATTACAAAAATATAGGGGATGTCCGCGTTTGGGATAGAAGGTGTCGCTATTCTATATTTATAAAGTAGATAGAGATTATCACTGTCTTGTAACAAAACTACACGCTGCGTTTTAATTAATATTTTTCTTTACATATTCAAATTTAGTTATATAAATAACATTATTACATATAATTCTAAAATTATTATAAATGATTCTGTTAATTGGTGCGTCAATAAAACTGCATATTATGGTTTTCCAAAATTAAAATAGGATGATAGTTTGTGATTGATTTATCAAAGGAACCATCATAATTTGGTCAAATGGCTCCATTTTCGCTGATGAGCGAAAACTTGGCATCTTCTTTTCTTCTCTAAAGTCCCTCCGTGACTTCCTCTAGCTTGCCTTTCTGCCTAACTTACTTCCTCCTCCTAAATCTTGACAATGCCAGATCCCTTGAGTTCAACATAAACCGCTTCGATCCATCGTCGAAGGATATAATCTATGAGGGAGATGCACATCCTTCCGTTGGGGTCATAGATATTACAGATGCTGAATGCCTTTGTCGTGTGGGTCGGATCACCTACTCTGAGAGGGTAAGGCTTTGGGACTCAAAATCCAGGGAGGTCTCAGATATTACATCTCACTTTCGTTTCGTGATCGACACCAGAGGAAAGCCTTATCGCCAATATGGTGCAGGCTTTGCATTTTCACTGCCCCCACAGGATTTCAAATTCGGGTAAATTCAGCGGATGGCTTTTTAGGGCTATATAACACTACATACAGCGACTCGTCACAAAATCAGGTTGTTCATGTCGAGTTCCACATGTATGCAATCCCGAATGGGACCCTGATTATGAGCACATTGGAATAAACATGAATTCAATTTCTTCTGCTCTTACAGTTCCTTGGAATGTGACCTATCATAGTGGAGATACGGTTGATGTGCGGGTAACTTATAACAGTACTACGAAGAATTTCTCCATCTCTTGGAGCTTGCAATCATCGCCAACACTTTCATCCACAATTGGTTTGACCGTATGGGACGCAGTTGGATTTTCAGCCGCAACCAGCAGTTTAATGGAGCAGCACACTCTTAGCTCTTGGTACTTCAAATCAAGTCTTCCCATAGATGTGATGATCTCTGATAGCTCGAAGAAGGAAAAAAAATCCTGATGGCCACAGTGATCCTAGTTGGGGTTCTGCTGAACGGGCCGATTATCGTCCTAGGTTTCATATCGAGAAGAAAGCGAAGGAGAAGCCAGGAAGAAGCTGAAAGGACCACCCCGACGTCGGTGAGCAATGACGTTGAAGGGGGCGTGAGTCTAAGAAGGTTTTCATACAAAGATCTGGCTTCCGCAACCAACAACTTCTCGCTTGATTGTAAGTTGGGCGAAGGTGGATTTGGAGAGGTTTACAGGGTATACTTGCTAGAGCAAGATATGGCGGTCGCAGTGAAGAAGATCTCGAGAGGGTCTAAACAAGGGAAGAAGGAGTACATAAATGAGGTGAAGATCATTAGTAGCTTGCGGCACAGAAACTTGGTGCAACTCATAGGCTGGTGCCACGTTGGAGGCGAGTTCTTGCTCGCGTACGAGTACATGCCTAAGGGTAGTCTCGACTCCCATTTATTTGGAAGGACGAGGCCTCTGACTTGGTCAGTGGGGAACAAAATTTCTTTTGGGTTAGCTTCAGCCGTGTTGTATCTTCACGAAGAGTGGGAGCAATGCGTGATTCAATGGGAGAGGGGCTATGGATGTGCTGAATCAGAACCTGAGATGAGCCTAGTGGAATGGGTTTGGGATCTTTACGGAAGCGGATTGCTTGCCATGGCCATAGATGAGAGGGTGAATCAAGATTGCAACCAGGAGCAAGCCAACTGCTTGATGATTGTGGGGCTCCGGTGTGCACACCCCGATAGGAACTTGAAGCATCCATCAAGCAGGCGATTCAAGTCATGAACTTCAAGGCAGGTGGCATTCCAGATCTTCCAAAGAAGATGTCTGTTCCAATGCATTACGTCCCAACGCCATCAGTAAGTTCCAATGAGCCCGTATTAGCATCCATCGTTGAAGAGGGTTGCTAAGTAAAACAAGTCGGCTTGCAGCCTGCAGGGTATTGATCTTTTGAAAATTGGTGTGTCCTTCAGTTTCACTTTTGCAGTACTATTGGAAGCTAAGAGACATACCCTGTTCAATTTAAAGGCAAATATCGGAGATAGATTTTTCCAACCATTGCAGTGACCGAACCATACCTCTTTAATACTTTCCCTTTAGCTTGATGAATGTTCCCCATATGTACCTGGAAGGATCGTCCCCATTCAATTTGGATCTTCCCTCTGCCCCTGATATTTTTATTGTGCTGTAATCACGAAAAATATCACAAAATTTTGATTTGATGAATGAGTTAAACAATTGAGAAAAGATAAAAAATTCAAGACACAAGAAGTGTTTATGAATTTCTTAGTAGCTTTTGCTGATGACAGCCAAGAAGACCTCAACTGTTTCCAGAAAACAGAGCAGGCAAAGCAGACGAACTGCCGGATTCCGCCATATCTTGTCAAAAAAACCAATTGTCTCGCCCCTCAATTCTATCTTGGAATAATCCCTAGAAACTCATTGGCCTAAGTTCGAGTTCCTGGGGTTTTCTCTTCAATGTGTTCCCAGTGTCGATGACAAACTGGTGGCGAGGTGAAGCAATCCATGGCAGTGTTCACATTACCAGGAGGAGTACCTCAATACCGAACATTCTGTCTTTTTAGCAGCAAACTTGTGCGAAAGGTCTGCCTTTAACGTGAATTACGTTCAGAGATTTCGAAGATAAGCTACCAAGCTTCACCTTAAGGCCCAAGGTCATACCAAATTACACGGCCTAGTGCCCCAAGACCCACCTAAGCGCGACCACAGAGAGGTGGAGCCCGGGCTTGTCAAGCCCTGTAGCGCTTTAAGGTGTTGTAATCTATGAACCCGGCTCAATGGAGCAGGAAATCCCATCCTCGGCCGGAAGATTATCACGGATTGCCACATTTTATTGCCCGTCTGCCACTTTGATGTCGAAGGGAGCCACTGTCTGTGAAGATCTGGCATTGTGCTTGGAGATATACGGGAATTTCGGGGCAGTAGTTCTCTAGGTCTCGAGCGCAATTAGTGCTCTGCCTAAATGCCGGGCTGGCACCAAACTTGTTTCCTACCTTAAACATTGAAACTTATGGGATGAAAATCAATTTGCCCGTTCATTTCGACTAATGTATAGGATGGAAATTTCACTATTGGGCCATCTCTTACGTAAGCTTAATCCTCCTAATGCACCACAAGAGAGAAGCATAACTTGCTAAAGGAAATATGAAAACGACATCTCATCAATTCAATAGATGAGCTGCAAAGAAATATCCACACTTTTATTGATTGTTAAACAGAAATTGATATATACCCTCGAGAATCAACAAATTAAAGACCCAATGATCCACGGCCGGACTCCACTTTTAGAAAAATAACAAATCATATCTATGCGATCGAGAGTTGTTTACTGCATATATGAAGAACACGAACTACAATATTGTCATCTCAGCATAACTGGAAAGAAGCAGAGCGCCAAATGTTCCTGCATCTCAGTACGGAGGGCCTTCGAAGCAAATGTAGTCGAACATCAAACCTTGGAAGGACCTTGGGCGCAGGGCTGAGTGAGATACCCAAAGCTTAAACGGTTAGATTGTTGATACCCAAAGTCCATATTAACCCTTCTCATTTATTTTATTTGGCCGGGGAGAGACAAATCCATTTTTCATTTCATCCTCAACTGTTCTTAATTGTACTGCCACATCCTCATTCACCAGTTAAAAAAATAAAAATAATAATTGCGTCACTGGAATCTGCCTTTATCATATACTGTTTGTACGCATCCAGATATGTATGCCCGTCCCAATGCTTTTCAGGGACAAAGAAGGAAAAATCATAGTTTCCTCTTATCAATTATCAATTAATAAATATTAACTACATATTTCCGCCTTTCTCTGCCAGAAAGAGAAAAGACTGGAAGAATTCTTGAAAGAATTGCTAAATTTCAGTCTTAACTTTTCTCATCTCATAACGAATTCGGAGGGCCCTCGAGACGAAGGTAATCGTACATGACCCCTTCAAAGAGGCCTCTGGCACGGGCCTGGGTGAGGTAGAGGGTGTTGCTTCCTTTTTGTAGATAGCTACCGGGCACTTGGATGCTGTAGAAATGGTGCACGCCGTGAATCCCGTGTCTGGCAATGGCGTTGTCCGACCCGATTAACATTGTTGTGAAGAGGGGTTTCCCCATTTTTGGGTCATTGAACCGTACCTTAGAAGACAAACATTTAACCCGGTCAAGAGGAGAAGAATTGGAGCAAATCTGACTACACGAACAAAAAAATATAAATCTATAATCTCACCTGAATCTCCGAAAAGGTGGCAGAAGCCAATGCCAATTGGAGTGTGTAAGTTTCCTTTGGGCTGACATCTCGAAGCTCAAATTTTACCTGCCATGTAGTGGGCTCGAATGTCGAGTTTCCTTTGTTCCTGTACACAATCGAAATCCGGATTAGAATTTTGTCCGAGTTAAGTTAGGACCTCATCTGCAGACGAATGTTCATTAGAGTTACTGACTCGGAGATGAAATAAACCTACCTAGTAACATGCGCGAAGAACCAGTCTTTCTGATACTTACTAGTCCCGACTGTGAAAACCAGATCATCTTCCGGGTACAGCTCCCCATACCTTTCCCACAAGCCATATTGCCTAAACCTGCACAAAAGAGAGAGAAAGGAAGCCGAAAAACAATACATCAATTTCATTGTGTTATTGCCAGCTCGCACACAACATATATTGAAGTGCTGGATGTCTTGTGATCGTGTCGATGGAGCATACCAGTCAGGTTTCAGGTTGACATATAGCTTGTTCAGTAGCAGCGGCGATGGGTTTGGCACGTGAAACTCAGCTGCTGTGCGGTCCGGGTAGCCGATTTCCCACAGCGTGGGGCCACTTCTTGGAGACTCATACACAAGACTGCCCAACTTGATCAGAGACCCTAGATATCGCCGGAAACAATGCAGGAAGCAGTTATATGATTAAGCTGTGGTTCTAGGATATATAGAGAGTCAGTCAATCAAGCTATTTATATACCTGGTGTGACCGTGACGGTGGTTTCGTACTTATAATCCCCAACGGTCCCAGGAACCCATGCGTATAAGTTGTAAGCACCTGCCCGGACATTCGTTATCGTGAAGCTACCTGAAGTATCTGCTCTTGCCCAGAACTGATAGCCCTGAAAAATTGAGTCGGAATAATAATATCAGAACAACATATATATAAAGATTCTCTGGTGAAGCAGAATTGAGAAGCGAGAATAGACCAAGATTAACCTTGGTTTCGGTTTGCCATGATCCTGCCTCGCCCGGTGCTGCCAATCCCACGTATGCAGAGTCAGCCCACAAATCCTTCTTGCTTATGTATCTGAAATGCATCGGGCTTATTTTCATGAGCAGAACGATACAATAGTGACATATACATGCACCTACACGTAATTTTACACTTTCATACTTAATGAAGTGTTGTGTATATACGAACCTGTCCCGGATCAGAAGCTGACCAGTGACAGTCCCTCGCTGACTAGAAGGAGGGAAGTCTTCAGACTGTGTGAAATTGTAAGGCCAACTTTCGGCATCGATCAACATCTGTTTGGAATGAAAAACGGAGATCAACTTCTATATATATATATATATCTTTTAGACCTACGACTTCATCGTTAATGTTTGATTATC
Organism: Punica granatum; assembly: GCF_007655135.1. Classification (NCBI taxonomy): domain Eukaryota; kingdom Viridiplantae; phylum Streptophyta; class Magnoliopsida; order Myrtales; family Lythraceae; genus Punica; species Punica granatum. Next base: position 8,614,623 of record NC_045129.1, read on the forward strand.
GAAATGTATATATCTGCTACCGACCTGTCTCTTGGCATCTTCCCAAAGTGCAGAGTAATTTCCCTGGTGAGGATCCGAGTTGAGATACACCAGAAAAGGCCCAAACACCTTCTTCCATGGCTCTCCATCGGCAAAATAGGTCTCCATCTCGCGTCCCACATAGTGAGTGCTCATAAAGGTCTAAAGCAAACATGAGGAAGCCGGCATGATAAATAACTAAAATCATCGATAGCTTAGGCAAGATTGTTTTCGTGATCCTTAACTATGATAAGATCATTTATATTCACTGTACATGGAACTGAAACGTACGTTGATCGTGGTGGGTCCAACATGGGAGGTGAGCTCTTGCTTGACCGGACCACCACTCCGGAACTCATCACTGGTGGAGATCATCCAGAAGCCCACGACCGGGTCCTTGCTTATCCATCCGTGCACCCTGGTATCCTGGCTCTCGCTCGAGTACTGATACTTGTCATCCACCTGCTCACATAGCAAAGTAAATATTACGTAAGTGAACCGGAACCATTAAACCATTGATCATGTAATATTGAGATAAATAAAGATTATCAGGTGTTCGACATAGAGCCATAGTGTCCTCTCCCACCACGAGAGCACAACGTTAGATTAATGTTGGTAACATGTACAAAGATCCTTTCCTGCATGTTATTTTAACATGGAAAGGAATCACAATCTCATCCCGTGTGATGTGAATGTCTGAGCAACAATCTCATATTTACTTTTCGTACCGAGTTTGCCCCACGGCATGTGACCCCGAAAGAATTTTACCTAACTATAAGAGGCCAATATTAAACTATGAAGAATGTCCATAAAGCATGCGAATAGTTTCGTGGCTGAGATTGATGAAGGTATCAACTCAAAACACTATTCTAACTTTTCTTAAAGAATACTATGTTGCCCGACCAAAGTCCGAAGTGGAAGATAAAACAGGACAAAAGTTGTTCTTCCTCTCTATAATATAGTTTTTTTCAGTTGAGAAAGAAGTTATACGCCCGATAAAGTCTGTTCCTTTAATTATTAACTTCCAGAAATTTCTAATAACCTATAATTGAGATTATATTAATTCATTCGTAAAAGTCATCCACTAAAAGACTAATCAAAGGAAATAAGGAGTCCAATTCTGCAATCCCAACTTTGACATTAACTAGAAATAATTCCTGGTTGCGGATTAATTTCACGATAAAATAATATTTGAAACTCGTTAAATTATCTTAAGTTTGAAATTATTTTAATTTTCTTGAATATGCTATATTTAATTATTTCTAAGATGAACTCCACTAATATTCCTTTATACAGATTATCAAATATTGCGAACTATATAATGTTATTTGTGGATTAAAAAATTTGAGTGAGCTAATGAAAGTTCAAGAAAATGAGGAAACATATAACATTCAAATTAATATAGATTATGCTTGCATAAAACTATGACAACTCGTTAAGTAAAATATTAAATAAGTTTATTTTTCATATTAAGAGTTTTGGAGAACTTTTGAAAGGAAAAATATTTCTTGGGAATTTAGAAGGACTAATATGAAGATCAAAAATATTATGGGGAAGTTTTTGAAGAAAAAAGTGAATTAACCAATAATTAATGGACACATGTCATGTCAAGTAAAGGAGAATTCACTTTTAGAACTCTCATATATAAGTATAAATAGATTAGACCCACGTTTATTACGTCAGAGAGAACTCCTGCGCTACATCTGGACATATTTTCTCTACAAAATAGGAATTTGGAGTATCTTGTAATTATCTTGTAATCAGAGTCAAATTAACGCATGAACCGGAATTTGTTTTAGTTAATAGACTGATGATACATCGTCATTTCATGGAGAAACAATTATGTATTAAACCAACGAGTATATATATTGGCCCTAATCGAAGCTGTTAGTATACTAACATGGCAATATGTATGTTATTACCTCTCCTTTAAGGTCGGGATTGGACGGATGTGTGAGTAGGACAGCTTCGGGGTAGGCAAGGGGTTTACCCGTTGTCCGATCATCTGGTGTAGGCATAACTCTTTGTTTGTAGTCTGATATGGCCATAAACTGAAATCTACATGCATTAACACATTAGTACAATATAACGTTACACATACTGAAGGCCATAAGGAGAACCAAATATTGGAACCTGAAAATGGAAAGGAGAGAAACTTACTGTTCTCCATTGGTTTTGAATACGACCCTCGCCTGATCAATTCTAAACGCGGGCCATTGTTTTTGGTGCTCGAATATGGTGTAATAGTAGAATCCTGAGATACCACGACGCATTATATACCTGCATTATATTAATAAGTCAATTTCATATCAATTAGAGCTATCGTATACCTGTAACATGAGTTACATCGACACCTATAAGTTCGAACCAATTAGACCAATATGCACGCTTTTTTTTCCATTATTTAATCGATGAACGACTGACATGAACTCACAATATATAGCATATCCCGAAAGAAAAACAAAGTTGACAAATGAAACCTCTGGTCGATGATAAATGGAGAGACATAAGCAGCAGATGATTTCTCCCATGTTCTCAAGAAGGATATTTCCACAATGTCTTGGGTTTGGGTTATGATGCTGAATTTTGTTCCAGCTACCCTGCAGAGAGTTACAAAGAGGGAATTTCAATAATAGTAAAAAGTATTTTATAGACTTTTGATTAATGGCAATAAACATATAATTTTTTAAACATATTTTTTTTTAATTACATGCATGGCTCTAAGGATATAGATTTTTTTTTTTCAGTGCATGAGACCATGATGGGTTTTAATCCCGTTCAGGTATAGATTTGACCGTAAGTATAACTATAAATAATGCTTACCTTTCAATTTTACTGGATTCTTCTGGCCAATTCCACACCACATCCAAGTACCTGAAACCAAATATAAATATTAATAAAACTTTATTTCATAAGGAACAATGACATTTACAAAATTTTCTTTCCTAAACGTGCTTCACTTTTGTGAACAGCCTTCTCTCTCTCTCTCTCTCTCTCTCTCTCCATCTTAGGCTAATGTTTTCTAGAAACTATTTAATTTCCACAGCTATTATTGGTTAAAATTAAGGGTTGATTATTAAAAAGAATTTAAATTTTTCGCATTTTATCAATTTTAGTACGTATTTTTTTCTTTACTTAGAAATACACAAAATCAAAATAAAGTGAGAATTAATTATCGATGAACGACAAGAATAAAAAAGATAATTATCGAACCCTCTGTCATTGGCTTTGTTATGGGCTTCGAGCAAGTTATCCATGCCACCATATTTTATGGCAACTACATATCCTCCTGGATTAGATAATGATACTTGGACCATCCCATTGTCCATCACCACCTGCAAAAGATTACAGCCCGAAAAGGTATATATATACATTAATTTTTCGTCAAAATTTATTTCTCATTATGAAACATATATATTATTAATTACCTTGAAAGAATAATTACCAAAATTTGCATAGAGATGAACGAAAAAAATTAGTAGTGTGGTTGGTGGAAGAAATATATATATATATATATATATATATGCTATTTACCAGATCTTTGGTCACTTGCAGGTTAACCGGATGACCCGTTGATGCTTCCGTTCTGCTACTGCTCCTGCCTTTGACATTTCTGCAATGCAGAATATACGGCACTTGTGATCAATAATTATTAATGTCGGTTATTGACGAGTCAAATGTTAATTCTCCCGGAGAAAAAGGGGCCACCTGCAGTTTTTATTTTCGTCACTAAAACTTTTCATATTACTTTATTTATTTATTTTTATTTCATTATCAAATCTATGTGCCTTCTCTTGTAATAATAATAATAATAATAATAATCTCTAGAGAAAAATAAGTTGATCACCCAACATCATCCCCACTTTTGACAAATTGACCCATCGAGATTTTCAAGCTTCAACATTTTTCAACTCCTAACCCAATAGGAACTCCCAGATTAGCATCTGAAAGTAGTTCTTTTAACTAACCCCATCAGCCCAAAAATTAACATATAAGTTGTCAACCTCTACAGGAGCAGGTGAAAGAGTTAAATGAACCATTGTCAAAGTTTGGTGTGCTCAAGAGATAAATTTGCGAGAGGATGAGAAATGACGTTTAGTGCAGTAGCTCAACTTTCACCTATAAATCAGAGAATTCAGATTCTATTAATGTCAGTGAAAGACTACATGTACCTCTTTATTTAACTTTTCATTTACTTGTATAGGCCTATAAGCACTCCTTATAACAGATAAAATATGGATCAAATATGAAATCTCAGCTGTTGTTATCTAATGTGACATGCCGCAAGCTCTGAGCTGTCAAATACATTGATTTTTTTATCATGAGTTTCATTCCTACCCTCATTTGGTATGTCCTGATTGGACTTCATTCCTCTCAATGCCAAAACGGAATCATTAATTTTTCCAAGTCTAAATTTAGCGATGCAACAATTAGGAAACGTTCTTCTAGGAGATTCTGGCTTAGCTAGTGAGGTTTCTCATGATCATTTTTTTCGCCATCACATGTCCCCTATTACGCCTCTGACCTCCTTTGTAATTCATATATATAGAGAATTTCATCTTCTCTCCTTTTTTTTTCTCCATACTATTTATTAGATCAAAACGACAAAAATGAGACTTCTAGTTCTATCAAATAATTGTTGATCGTTAGAATAAAAATGCAAAGTATGGGAAAATCGATAATAATTAATGTTTGTCCACACGATGCATACAGAAAGATTAATCAATTTTAGTTCCTAAAACTAGATAATATCAGGTTCGTAATCCACATGCTTAGTCGTTCATCCTCTCAATTTCAGTTGCTTACTCAACTGAAATTATGCAGGAACCTAATCTATTAAGGAAGAATTAACTAACAAAAGAGAATTCATAAGTGGTATAGTTTATCTTTTAACACGAACCAGTCACATCTTAAGCCTTTCCAAACATGACATCTACGAAATTTATATTAACAGAAATTAATATCCATGGCCTCTTAATGAAATTTTAATTTTAGATTATAGGTAGAGTCGGAACATATTGTCTCATCATCTGAGCCAACGGTGAATGGATGTAAGTTCGTCTTTCACATTAGACTTTCAATTTGAGGGGCATTTCCGAAAAGTGGGCAATTTGGAAGAAGGAATAAGACAGGAAGACTTATTTATATATATATATATATATATAGCTTTACCTTAGGTTGGTTTTCCAATGGGAACAAAATTTACACATTATTCCTTTCTTTCGCAATATTCTATAGCTGTACCCTCCTTTTTTTTCCGTTTATGTATACGGGTATACAATTCAAAAGGGAATAAGTAACATAAAGATGTGTACATATATTTACATATATGTAACATAGCAAAAAGGAAAAGAATAAAACGAAAGAACAAGCAGTTTGAAAAGGGCAACACCACTATCCTTTGCCTCTCCACCAACACAAAAGATATATACAATTATATATATATATATATATCCCTCTCATGGGCATTGATAAAAAGTGTTCCCATGATAGACGAAAAGTGGAAAAACATAAAAAGAGGAAGAAACTTGTATCGACAAACGACTGAGAAACAGTAGTCGACGAAGAAAACCAAACCAAAGTCTTTCAAGACGAAGACGTGATGATCGATATTCATCAAAAGTTCTGAAAGTGTAGATGAATCGAAGGTTGACAACTAAATAGTAATGAGAGTTTGTATTTGTATTATTCTGAAGAATTATATCCACAAAAAAAAAATCCTTTCAAAACACAAACTAGCGTGATAATGTAGAGGGATATCAATATACAGGAAGCAATTCTTAACAGAAAAAACGGAAGGTGCGATATATGTTACCCATGCGAAATATCCTTCCGAGCCGATATTGAAAGCAAGAGGAGGAACTGAACTGCCGCCACCATCCACAAACTTCTGCCACCCTGGAAGCCCGGCCGCCTCCCACAGCTCCTCTCAGCTGCCATTGTTTTGGCTGATACAACACTTAGTTGAAGCTGAGAAGAGATTTTAAGAATTTGATGATCAGGAAGAAGTAACAAAATAGGTCTCTGCTTATACAGAAGGTTTGGTCTAGAAGAGAGGTGATATATATATATGTGTGTGTGTGTGCATGCATATATGTGTGTGTGTGTGTGTGTATATATATATATATAATGTGGTTGATGAAATTGGTTTGGAGGGAAGGTAAGCCCCGTTGAAGAATCAAATCAGAGACAATTTGGTCTTATTTTTTCGCCTTGGGGTTTTGTTGTTGGACGAAAAGTGTACGTTTAGTGCCCTTTGCAAAGGTCGGCGTGCATGATTTGTGAAAGGGAAACACCAAAAAACTTTTGTTTCTCAGGAAAGATAAGCACAAGGGATTGATGTTTGGGTTCCATAATTAGTCCAAGATTAATTAATATAATAGGGCAATAACATAAATTGATTTGAGTGATTCGGCATTTATTCTCTCTTAAACAAGGTCTCCGATTCGAGTATTGTGAATGGAAAAAAATTACAATTGGAAGAGTTTTATCTTTTGGTGGACTGATTTGATTGGAACAAATTTAGTTGAAACTTAGCTGTTTGTTTTTCGGAGACCAATGTGTAATATAAAAAAAATACATAGCACAATACCTTGTCATGTCGGCGGTACAGGATACATATTTTTAGGCGTAGTAACGTGATAAATTATCTGACTGCACTGCTAATTAATTGAGATATTAACCATAAGATGTTGTGTAATAGTGTTTGTCAATATAACATTTTCCAGTCTTTATGTTTGATCAAACTGTTGGGTCGTATACGGCATGGCAAATGGAATTTGTGGCCCGAACAAATTTTAAGCAGCAATCCATTCCCGTAATTGTGTTAATTGACTGGAAAATACAATTTGTAAATGTGCTGCCAAATTTTTTTGAGAAATTTTGTATTCCTTCTCGAAAGTCAATTGACGGGTCTAACTTCTGAATGCTTCCTTAAAGGTTAAAATTCAGACTTGGGAAAATACAGCCAATAGCAAAACAAGAAATTAATTATTAATTTTCGGATAATTAATTAATTCAAACATTGCTCATGTCTGGTCTGCAAACAATTGTATCGCCTAATTTGTAGACAGTTGGCATGAAGAGTTATCATAGAGAAGTCCTCTTGGACAAATATCTTACATTGAATTAGACCTAATATTGTTTGTGGGAATTTCATTTAGAGAAACCAGGGAAAACACGACATGTTCCGAGCAATTAAGGCGATAAATACGTGCATGATTTGCATTTTTTTCTTCGAAACCCCAATTTTACATGACAGGTTTGGTCCAACTGAGGATTCTAAATAACATCATTATACTTTTACTTTGCCCTTAATTGCATAAATAAGTCATTATGGCAGTGATAATTTAGAATTGGGATTGAAACTTCCTTTCATCTTCCGAAGACTTGAGCACTCAAATTAATTCAAAAGGTAGAAACTGGACTAACGGCGACGGAGGAGATCAACCAGTTGTAACTTTGGACCCGGATGAATAATGACGACAAAGTAAATAACTTGAAATTTAATTGACCAAACTAATGTGAATTCAAAGCATGTTTAGTAGACAATACCTGCAGTCGCCCTTCTAGTCGGGATTCGTTAATTAACTAGGTAGACAAATCAGATAATTACTTGACTAAAGCTTGACAATATACACACACGTGCGATTATCCGAAAACCATCGGATTTGTGTTAAAATCATTTACGAAATATTTTCAGCGATTGGTACTTCATATGACAATTTACATGTTGGTTTAGGTCAGCAGTTATTCATTTGGAGCACTCGCTTAATTTTTTTCGTAGCTACCTTTTCTTTGGGCTGGGTAGATGAAGTCCTAGTCGATAATTAAATTTAAGAGAAATACTTTGGCGACCGCCCCACATACATCAATAGTGGAGGGCATATGACTTAGGCTAAATTTTCACAATTTTATAATAAAAAATTTATGTTAGTATTTGGACTTAGAACTACAATTATAATTTATTTTTTTTTCGATGAGATCAGAATGTATTTTCTTTCTATTTAACTGAGTCTCTAAACCCCGCTCACGCATCGACTTGGATTTGATCACAATTCTTGAATTTTCTTTACTCTTGATATTTTTCTTCGAGATCTTACTTAAAAAAAAAAAGTGTGAAATCATTTGCACCATTTTGACATCGGCAGAATTAGTTCTTTATTGGTTATGTGAGGTCGGGGGACGAATTCTACCGCTCGTGGGAATCTCCGGTTTGATCCAACGGCCAAAAGAATCTCATAAAACCGTTTATAACATGAACAGTAAAATTTACAACTGGTCTCTTTCCGGAAATGAAAAAAAAAAACCTTTTTTGTACCAAAAAGAAAAACGTTTGTTTTTGCTAATAAAGGTTTAATGAAATGATTTTTTTCTGTGACACCATCGATATATCTAATGCTTATTAGCTAATACTCATTCCATTCGTGTGTCGACTTGAAATAGGTCACGAAGTGAACCCAAGAAAGTATTTAATGATTCAAGTAGAAGGGGTAAATCGAGACAGCATATACCTTTACCAACACACGCTGGCTCGCCTTACAAGCTGAATCCAGTGAACTTGAAACCTTTCTATTATCCGATCGTATCAATGTTTCATTTCAATGTTTTGTTGTGTGATGAATGGCCGAGAAAGAAGCCTTTTTAAGCTCTCACCCTTCAAAACCAAAGATAGGGTTACAATTATTACAGTTTCCATATTAGATGGCAGTATTAATGGTTTTTCTTTGGGGTGACTCATAATTGAGATATATTGGGTAATAACAATTTGCTTTTTCCTAATTTTGATGTTTATACTTGTTATTATTTACGGTAACTTGGTTGGACGTGACAAAAGAGCTATTATTCCACCGCCGGGAAAAAAAAAAAAGAAAAGGGCTCTATTATTCCTTGTTAATTACTTATATGGTTAAGAAATTGACTACAATTTACAGATGATGTGGTGCAAAATGTCAAAACACCCCACATGGCACCTAATACAGTTAGAGAAGCGTGTGAACTCAAACTTGAGAGATCCATTAAGGGGCCATTGGGTTCGAGTATGGTTAGATTAATATGAATAACGAAAAAGTTTATTCATTTACCAAAATTCTAGGAATATAAGGGTGCAAAATGTCAAAAACACCCCATATGGCACCTAATACTGTTAGGGAAGCGTGTGAACTCAAACTTGAGAGATCCATTAAGGGGTCGTTGGGTTCGAGTATGATTAGATTAATATGAATGACATAAAAGTTTATTCGTTTACCAAAATCCTGGGAATATAAGTCAAAATATGAAATTTCTTCTGTTTTGAAATTCCATTATTGAAAATTTGAAAATATGATATTGTAGTATTTCTATGTTAGATGAGCTCATGGGAAATAATTGCAGTTTTACATTAATGTCATTAATTGATACACTCTTTCTCTATGTTCTTTAAAGAATGGTGATTTAATTTTTACCTATGGTGCATATTTTTTTCTATTATAAAGGACGCCTACAAGTTTAATATAATTAAATAAAAATATAATATTTAATAAAGAGATACGGGTAATTATCAACATGGATTGGTGCAAACAGTTCAATACTTATTCCGCTTAAGTAAGCTTTCGGGTTCGAATCCTTGTAAATGCAGAAAATTCATGCTGAAAGAATTTTCCTCTTTAGTAGGTCAACCCGGCTCGTGTGGACTAATTGAGGCTCAATTGGGATTCCGAATATCATAATTCACACCAAAAAAATATGTATGAATAATCTAATAGTATATTAAATTTGATATATCTTGGTTAGCAGGTGAGGACGTGTACCACTACGTCGTCCTTATATTTAATAGTGTATATTTAGTTTCAACTTAACTGAATCACAGTCATTTGCAATGAGATCGCTTGGTAGTATTTACAAACAATTGTAAATCGTATTTAGTTTCACCTGTAAGCGAACGATTGGATGTGATGGAGAATGAAAGGTTAATCAGGAATATGTTGTTCTTCTCGGCATACATTCCACTTGTATTTGGTTCTTCCCTCTCTCTTTGACTCTCTTTCCGTTACCGGTAGGACAATTTTTATTTGGGAAACCATCAACTCTTTTCAACGAAAATTTGGTCCTGCCAAGCAAAGTAGATATTATTTACAAGTGAAAATGTGAAATATTCTAATATTTAAAAAAAATAAAAAGAGAATATTTAAATTCATATCATTACGCAAACTCTCTTGTCAGCTTACACCCAACTATTTTTAAGCTGATAAATATTTTATATGATATCAGAGTGCGTTACGATTCTGGTGAATTCGCTCATCGGCTCGTAGTCAGTTCTTGAGAGGATATTTATTTAAGTGCACGTGATACACGATGATGATTGTGAAAAGACCACGCAATACCCACGCGAAGGAGGGTGTTGTCCCAGGGAAAAGCATCACTTTCAAATTTGACCTAAATTCTGACTTTAAAATCTTCGCCAAACATTATTCTCTATTTAGAAAGTGTAGAAAGATAATTGTGGAACCTCGCTCCAATTTTTTAGAAACAAATTATAAAATGGTGTCAGTTCAGACTTCTTTTTTTTTTGTACCGTGGTATTCGGAAGTCCACAAGGCCTCGACTAATCCAGTTCGCTCAGTTCGGACATTTTTACATTTATGAATAATGCCATATTACTAAGAAAGTCCAACAATATCGATTTTTGAAAAAATGAATCGGAATGTAATTAGTACGTATGTCTTACAAGTATCCTTCTTCCCAATTTTTGCGGCCTGGGACTCCACAACACGAGAATCCTCGGGCTATTCAAGGATAGATTCTTATGGTGTGTTTGATTTTAGAATTAAGTAGAGTTGAGTTTTGATTTTAATTGGATTGTAATGATTGTGTTGTTGAATAATGAGAAAAAGTGTGAAAAAATAATGAATAGTTGAGAGAAAGTAATTATTATATTGTTGAATTGTGGAAAAAGTAATGGATAATTGAGAGAATTTAATATTAAAAATTGAATTAACTGGTTAAAAAAGTTAAAGAAAAAAGGAAATGTAATAATTGTGTTGTTGATTTTTGTTGTGTAGTGAGTAGAGTTAAAATTAGAGTTAAAATTTTAAAAATTTGGTTGCAAAACCAAACGAGCCATTAAATCCTCATATTAGCCAATCAAACATTGAATAATTGGCTTGGTTAAAGGTTTGGACTGGTTTGGAGGCCCAGTCCATGTAGTTTTGGGCTGAGTGTTATGAACCTCAATAGCCGATTTTGAGGGGATCTGACATTCGATCAGGGCGTGGAAGAGAGCTAACCAAGTGATGGTCCCGGAAATAAGGGTCACTATATGAAACCCGTAAAAGACATGGTCCAAAATTGATATATAGGGGTCCAAAGCCTAATAACAGAAACAGGTACAAAGTGTCCATTCGAATTTGAAATCGAACCCCTTTCCACGTAACCGCCAATGGTCACTACACACTTATAAATATCCGAGGTACGCAACTTTTCTGAGATTCATTCACTCTTACCACACAATTATACTTATTTAAGTATCGGAAAGAGAAATCGGGATTCCCTCCTGATATTTCCTTTCTTGCAGATTATTCAGGCGTGGAGTTCAAGGAGATATCTTGAACAAGGATCAGATGCGCATTCCTTAAAGACAATATCAGGCACCCCAGTTTTCCGATTAACATCACCCAACTATCTGCTTATGATCCCGGGGAGCCCTGTTCGTGCCAATACTGAATGGGAAGTGTGAAGTCCGAAATTCGGATTCGGACCAGTAATCCTAAAAATTTCTTGGACCAGTAATCCCAGATTCGGACCTCCTTAGAGAACGGAATTCCACTGACGTGACCAAAACTTGTTGGGATGGGTAAAATGGGTGACTCCAACTGAAGCATCTCATGTCCCCACGTAGTTTATATTATATGTCCAGAGCTTCGGGATCAAATCGACATTTGGTACGGTACATTGAATTAAAGTGGGCTAGCTAGGATGGTCATGAAGGGCCATTGGGAAGGCGAGAGCAGCTCATAAGCATGATAAATTAATGAAGGCAGAAGGCTAGATAAAAAAAGACATAATAATTTTACCAAAAAAAATAAAAGACAGAAAATATAAAATTATAAATTTGTGCTATGAATTATAGTCTTTGTCTTAGCGTTGCTCATTTTCAACAACTACCGCGATATTTTAATTTTGATGGAGCTTTCATTAAATCCCATTAAAATCCTTAAATTAAATTATCTAGAAATAAATTACTACTTCTCCAATAACTGTTAATAAGAATATCACTTTCAGAGGGGCACAGTTTTATCGCATTGGACATGGTCCGTCAGCTTATAGTAGAATTTAATATTGTACGGTCGTACATTGGAATTAACGACGTGTATCAATCCAAAAAAACCCTCATGAATTCTAGGTCAAGCGTGTGTATGCATTGAACCTCCTCCAGAGTGTATTAGATTACTTACCTGATAAGAAACCTGGGTTATTAATTCATCCTATGAACTAGGGCTATAACTTTTTTTTTTTTCGGCGTGCACCAAGGTATTTAGAAGTTCAATGGATTCTAATTAATCCAGTTAGACTAAAACTCTTTAATAGCTCATCTCCTTGTTCTTGTTGGTGAGTGGTGATATTATCGAGGTCTTTACGTCCCGTTCCCGTGTAATTTTTTTTATTTGGGTGTAAGAAATAGCAAGAAAAAAGATAATAAATACATCCATCAAAATATTAAATTTTTTAAGAATATATGAGATATCAATATTATTTTTTTCGATCATAAAAAAGATATATGGTCTAGTATAATAATAGAAATAGTAAAGCTAAATAAAAAGAAACAGAAATCTCACTGACTAGAATTAAACCTGAGATCTCATGATTTCGAGCAGCGACTTGTGTCCCTGCATCAAATCTCCTTACTCCGTATCAACATTATTATACCTGTCACATGTAAGAGCGCATGCATTTAAAATACCTTCCTGGGTTTGAACGCATCAATAACTTCATTATAATATATGTTCTAGTAAGCTCTGATTTGTCCCACACGCTCAATAAGTCAAATTTAACCATATTTCCTCGTCAGCAGGTAATTCATGATTTGTTGCTTGAATTAAACAAGTTAGTCACCTTACAACAAAAATTCCTAACCTCGAATAATTTCGAAAGATAGTACATTAAGCATATAATGTGCATAGTACCGTGCTGCATGTAGCGGTAGAACAAGTCCAATGCAGATAAAGCAAGTTCCGGACCAGTTTAATTAAGAGTTTACATTCAATGACAGGAGTATATAACCTTTATTCCGATTAACATTGAGAAATAATATGAACACACTATTTGCGAATTTCTCTTCAAATTACAATTGCAGGATTTGAAATTTCCCAACACGTAGAAAGGCAAAGTCTATTGAGATCAAATATACGCATGGAGCATTTTCTATTATCTTGTGTATACTACATTGGCTCAACGTCCCTCTTCCATGCTTGTGGTGATGAAAGGCTCGCCGGAGCTGACCGACGGCGTTGGTATGTGGTACACTGCGACAGGCATGTTGGGCGGAAGACTAGGGACCGCCACCTCAAAATTGAGAGCCTGAAGCGCTTGCCTGATCGATGGTCTCAGGGCCCGATCAGGGTGAGCGCACCACAGACCCACGATCATCAGGCGCTCCGCCTGCTTCCCATCGAAATCCATGTGGAGCCTCTGGTCGACTGCCGATAAAGTTCTCCCGTTTCCGTATAGATTCCACACCCACTCCACAAGACCGGTGTGAGCATTCTGCTCAAAAGGATCAACTGACTTCCTTCCGGTGACAATCTCCAGTAGGACCACCCCGAAGCTGTAAACATCGGACTCTTTACTTGCCCTGCCCGTGCTCACATATTCCGGGGCCAGGTACCCAAAGGTCCCAGCTAGCCCGGTCGTTTGGGGGCCCAGCTCGTGGTCCATCAGCCTTGCAAGACCGAAGTCGCCGAGCTTGACACTGAAGCTGGAGTCTAGCATAATATTACTTGACTTAATATCCCTATGCACAACGCACTGCTCCCACTCTTCGTGCAAATACAAGAGCGCGGAAGCAAGACCGAGCGAGATCTTATACCTGACCGCCCAATTGAGGGGGTTCCTCTTTCCGAAGAGGTGAGAATCGAGGCTCCCGTTAGGCATGAACTCGTAAACGAGCAAAAACTCGGTCCCTTCATGGCACCAACCTATGAGCTGTACCAAGTTCCTGTGCCTCAAGCTACTGAAGACCTTCACCTCGGTGATAAATTCCTTTTTGCCTTGTTTAGACCCTCTTGATATTTTCTTCACAGCAACTACCATGTCCAAATTAACCAAATATCCTCGATACACCATCCCGAAACCTCCTTCGCCCAGCTTCCTGTCGACCGAGAAGTTATTGGTGGCTGAAGCAAGGTCTTCATAGGAAAACCTTCTTGGTCCTGCTCCTCTCTCGAGCTCATCATTTATCGATGTCAGGTTCCTTTCCTCGGCCAACGTTTGTTTCTTCCTCTCCAATCTGCGCTTCCGCTTCCACATAAACCCGAAAACTACCACCATGGCACCGGCCATAAGAACTCCGACTGGAACCGCAATTCCGACAGCCAGTTTTACCCTTGTAGGGTCCGCCTTTTCTTCCTTGTCATGGAGGTTGGAATTGAAGGACCAAGACAAGACCTGGTGGCGCTCCATGTAATAGCCAGTGGAGGCCGAAAAGCCCATCACAACCCACTCAGGTAGGACGGTCATGAGGTCGATAGGGTAAGAAAGGCTCGTATTCTCACCAAGGCTTGCCGTCAGATGGTAACTCCATGAAACAGTCAGGTTCTTCGTGGTTGCGTTATACGAAACCAACACATCAGCCGTGTCTCCACTGTGGACGCTTGCATTCCAGGGGGTTGTAACAGCTGAAGATATCGAGTTCTTGTTGATCCCGACATGCTGATAGGACGGGTCCCACTCAGGGTTCACGAACGTGTCGAACTCAACCACCACAATCCGGTTCTGAGACGAGTCGCTGTTCGTTGTATTGAAGAGTCCTAGAAAGCCACCAACCGAATTGACTGGGATCTGGAACCCTACTGGTGCGAGGAAAAACGCAAGCCCTGCGCCATACTGGGTTTGGTTCTGAGTGTCAATCCCGAAGGAGAAGCGGGAGGTGAAGTCAGAGGTCTGCTTGGAGATGGAGTCCCAGACCCGGAACTTCTTTGAGTAGGTGGCCCGGCCTACATGGCATGCGTACGTGGGGCTTGTGAAGTCAATAGTTCCAACGTTCGGTCTCGCATCTCCCTCATAGATTATGTCCGCCGATTGAGGATCGAACCGGGAGATGCTGAAGGAAAGCGGATTGGTGATTGGAAATTGAAGGAAGATGAAAGAGATGATTAAGAGGGAAGTATGAAAGTTAAGCAAAGAAAAGGCCATTGTGTTGAGCATGCTCAATAAGATGATGCCTTTGAAAGTGGCGACCAGACTCATATATATATACACACACACACATATTATATATATAGATACATATATATAAGGAAATGTTTGCAAAGGTTAGTCTGATCGGTGAGCTCATACGCTTGAACCGGGATGAACGAAGGGAGATTTGGGATGACAGTCGCCTTTGTTAAATGAAAAATTATAAGTTTTTTTTTTATATTTTTGAGTAATTACTTATATTCGCCCCTAATCACGTAAAATTATTTTCTTTTTTGCCACTAAGGTCTCATCCCCCTCGATCAAGATACTGGATCCGTCCCTGCGCTTGAATGTTTTGATGAAGAAGTTAGACATCTTTATTTTTAGTTTAAGCGGTGAGATATTCGATTCTTGCTTATTGAACCTTATGTATTTCTTTCCGATATTTACTTTAAAATTTGCAAGTCCAATGAACCTTTATTAATTCATTTTGAGCTGAATCATTCCACTAAAAAATAAAAACCTTCCAATATAAAATTTTTATATTCATAAAATTTGAATTCGAAACTTAGTTGAAGGTTTATGTATTTCATTACTTGCTTTTAGTGGGCTATGGCTCTCTATTGTTCCGTCAAAATATGATTTTGATCCCTTCAAAATATGAAAGACCCATTTCCGTAAGTCAAATTAAAAACCGACAGAAATTATCCTGACGAAACATTAAAATATAATAATTGGGAAAAGTTGTCCTTATCCCAGGAATTTAATATGAGACATGATTAGAAAAGCTTACAAAAGTAGATCGAGAGGTCTACAACGAAATCGGCTGAAAATTAGAAGTATAAAATATAATATGATATTTACATCCATCTGGCTCGTGAAGGATTTACAGGGGCCGTTTGGATTCAGAGTTAAAGTTACTTTGATTTTGATTTTGATTTTGATTGTGGAAAATGACAAATGAGATATGATTATAAATTTGACTTGAGAAATGTGTATTTTTGTTGTGTAGTGTGTTGAGTTAAAGTTAAAGTTAAAATTTTTAAATTAGGAAATGTGTATTTTTGTTGTGTAGTGTGTTGAGTTAAAGTTAAAGTTAAAGTTAAAATCAGGATTTTTTGAATCCAAACGGGGCGATAAAGTTCTTCGTGATGCTACCCTGTTAGATAACGTGAATAAACACCAACTAAATTGTAACAAATAGAGATAGAATGCTAATTACTTAAATAATTGGCATCATTGCTTTTAATTAGTGAAAACTTTAAATAGCCTCGTCTCACGATGATGGCACGAGGAAGAATCAATGATATTATTTTAATTGAGAATACTTACAACAATTAATAGAGTGATTATCATTCATTATTTTATTTATTATAATTTAATTGGTATTTTCTCAAGTCAATTTACGAGGTATAATAACTGAAGAATCACCGAAGAATCTGTCTACCGTGGGATATGATATTTTCTCTGCATCTAAACATCTTATGTTATGTTTGATAACGGAGTGAAATTTGATTTAATTTGATTTAATTTAATTTGAGGAAATAAAGATAAAAGTAATTATGAAAAATATATGAGATGATTTAAAGAAGAAGATAAAAAAAAATGATTGTGTTGTTGAATTGAGGAAAAAATATTGAATAATTGAGAAAATTTACTGTTAAAAAATTAATTATATTAATAACTAAGAAAACGTACGAGATAGAATTTGAAAAAAAAAGATAAAAATGTAATGATTGTGTGGTTGAATTGATGGAAAAGTAAAATGAAGTGAAATTAAATTTAACTTCATTACATTACCAAACGGGCCATTGTTAAGGAGCGTGGCAACATCTATGAAACTACGATGGGAAAGAAAACTACGCGGTTCAAGTAACTTATTTTAAGTAAATTACTTAAGTAATTTCTCTAAACGACCACTAAGTTATTTGGACTTTTTTTTTAGTTTTGGTCCCTGATTAACGATGGTTACATCAATTAGGTCCATGACTTATTTTTTGCATCAATTTGGTCCTTGAGTTTGTGAAGTTGCATCAATTTGGTTCTTGTTAGCGGTGTGCACGGCTACTGGGTATACTCGGAATCGGTCATCCGTTAGGGTAGGATCCGAGTAGCTCTTATTGAAAATAGGATAGGGTCAGGGTATTAAAATACGGAACCGATACCTGAACCCGAATAATAATTTCTCCCATTATATATATATATATATATAGTTACATTCAGATATTCTTATATTTAAAATATATAGTCACTTATTAAAAAAATCTAAATCTATGTCGACATTCTGTTTTGCGTGATTACTAATTATGTATGAGATATTTTTAGTTTTATTTAGCGAGACAAAAAAATTTACAAGTTCTAACAAGGTACTTAGAACCTGTGGTATAATACAAGTTTCGGGTAGGTTCTGGTGGACTCAGCAGGGTAGGGTCTGATTCTAAAATTTTGGAACATGTCCCCTACATGATAAGGTCCGGGTATCATGAAAAAAAAGGTACCCCCACTCGCACACTCCTAGTTCTTGTTACGTCATTTAGGTCCCTGACTTAAGAAAATTGCATCAAATTGGTTTGCAAGTTAAAAAGACACATCAATTTGGTACCATGTTATATCATCTGGGTCCCTCAACGTTGAATGGATATTGTTGGGCAAACGGAGCTAATGGCCATTAAGTATGAGGACCTAACTGATGTAATTGAGAAGAGATCTAATGTTACCTTTAGTAACATTGTGTTTCCGTGACATCAATTAGGTCCTTCAAAATACAGTCTTTCTCTTACTTTTTAACAATCTTTTCTTTTCAATCTTTCTCTTACTTTTTAACAGTATTTTCTTTTCAATCTTTTCTCTTCTATCTTATTTCCCACTGATTTCATACTCCCCTTACTTTCCCATTCCTTTTCATCTCCTCTGCTCAAAAAGAAGTTCTATGTTGCTTCTCCACCAAAATTGGGTGAAGCGGTCAAGAAGTGAGGTATGGGAGCACTATGGATAACGATCAGGGCGATGCTAAGTGCGTTTGCATATCTAGGTAACTCTCTATTTCTCTCAAAACTCATAATGTAGTAGTCTCGATGAAAAAAATGAGCTTTTTTTGGGTTTCGATCATCGATCATGTCTTTTTCTCTGTGGATGTAATTTTGAGTAGAAAATTGTCTGTCTCTTTAAAATCCCACTATGGTAGTCTAAGGACAGAGATGACCTTTTGTTGGGTTTCCATAATCGATCATACCTTTATCTCTATGTGGTTGTATTTTGGGTAAAAATCCACTGTTTGATGTCGGCTTTTGTTAAAAAGGTGAGATTCTCAAGTTTTACAAAGCATTATTTTCTTATTCTTATTGTCTACACTTGTGGAAGACAATTGATGTGTATCTTCATTGTGGATGAAGATTTGTAGGCAGTCCTAAGGTTAGTTATGAGGGTGGTGAAATATTCTCAATCAGGGATATAGATGTAGATACCCTTACAACTGTTAAGATTTGTGAATTGCTGCGTAAGAATTATGGCAATACACCTACCGCCTGCCAT
The DNA here is from genome assembly GCF_007655135.1 of Punica granatum. Classification (NCBI taxonomy): domain Eukaryota; kingdom Viridiplantae; phylum Streptophyta; class Magnoliopsida; order Myrtales; family Lythraceae; genus Punica; species Punica granatum. Next base: position 8,633,544 of record NC_045129.1, read on the forward strand.
TATAAAGATCCCACATTTAAGAAATTTAATTTGGCCATAAACCCATTCCTAACCGACCCTAATGCCATACACCTCATTAGTGTATTGCAAGATTAGAGTGAGTTGCACTTGTATTATGAGCATGACAATAAAAATCACCCAATAGAACTCACTCAAGAGGAGATTAGGGGGTTATAGGAGATTAAGGCTCAAAGGAGAGAACGTGAAGCTGCACAAGCAAGAGGGCAAGAAGCTACTAAAGGGAAGGGCAGTGAGTGCTTTGTTGATAATAATATTGGTGAGGCACCTGAAGTAAGGTATTGGGATGAGAATGATGACGACATTTATCATAAACAGTCCATTGGGATAGGAGCTAATAAGGTGGACAATGCAAATGCAAGTATAGTAACAATGAGGAAGAAATCAGTTCCTGTGAAACCTAAGAGGAAGAAAGCGTGTGAAAAGAAGAAGAGAAAGACAACTACTGAAGAAAATAAGTCTAAAAGGAGGAGGCTAAGTTACAAGAGCAATGATAGGTTTAAGCTTACACCACATGTTGAACGGGCTCAGACGCAGATGCAGTAGGATGTTGAGGCTACTGATAATGATGATGTAGGAACTGTATTTCCCGAAGCTTCACTAGCCACTTCAGCTGCTCCAGGTGAAGATGAAGAAGAAAAGCTGTTTGATGGATATCAGACTTCAGATTTGGAGTCATTAATTGACTCAAATGACGATACCCAAGGCAATTTGAAAAGAATGACATTATAGAGTACAACATTGCATTGGGGAGGGATATTGAATTTGAGAAGAATAACAAGGTGAGAGTAATGGCCTACTGTGTTGATAAAAAGGAAGAAGATGGAGATGGGTGTCCCTGGAAGATTTATTGTGGTTTGAACAAGAAGAATAACATATTTCAGGTTATTACATATGTGAGTGAGCACACTTGTGCCAGAAGGATAGAGAACGGGTTAGCAACATGAGAGTGAGTTGCAGAGAAATTGATCCCATGGCTAAGGACCCAACCAGATGTGAGTGCACTGCAAGTCTTTGATTACTTCATTCATGTCAATCAAGTTAAGTTGCATAATTCAATGGTTTTTGGGGCCATCAAGTCAGTTAGAAAGAAGTGTGAAGACGAAGAGAAGCAACAATATGCCCAGTTGAGAGATTATGCAAATGGGCTACCGAAATCCAACATAGGTTCCATTGTTCTGTTGCAAGTCTAACATGAGAGTCATGAGTTTGAGAGGCTCTATATCTGCTTAGATGCATGTAGGAAAGGCTTCATAGAAGGCTACAGGCCTTTGATTGGTTAGATGGTTGTTTCCTCAATGGTTACTATGGGGGATAACTATTAATTGCAGCTAGTCAAGATGATAACAATTCATTCTTTGTCATTCCATATGCAATTGGAAGTGGAATGTAAAGATAGTTAGAAATGGTTTTTGGAGAACCTGATAGCAGATGTGGGTGATCTTGTAGAAAAAAAAAAGTACACTTTCATATTAGACATGCAGAAGGTCAGTTAACGCTATCATGTCATTAGTTTACTTCTTTTGGTTTGTTTTGTTCTTAATGCAAATGCACATGTACTGATAGATAGTTGATGTGTAGGCGTTAGATTTTGCCATGCGTGAAGTGTGCCAAGATGCACCACACAGATTTTGTTACAGACACATATGGGCAAACTTGACCAAGAACTGGAGATGTGCAAGGTAACAAACTTTCAAAGGTTCACATGGAGCATGGCTCTAATAAGGATGATGAACACAAATGCTGCAAACTACCTTCAGAACATAGAAGCTCCTAGATGTAGTAAGCATTCTTTTGACACCAGCTGCAAGAATGATGCATTTACCAGTAACATATGGAAATAGTTCAACAAAGAACTGTTGAAAGTGAAGGGAAAACATATCATAACACTAGCTAAAGAGGTGAGAGAATACATCACAAAGAAGATGGTGAAAAGGCAGAGGCTATATACTAGACATAGAGGATTCATATGCCCCAAGGCTCAAGCTAGATTGGAAGAATATAGGAGCAGATGTGGAGGTTGGGTTCCATTATGGTGTAGGAATCCTCATATGGCACTATTTGAGGTAATATGCCCACATTCTCTAGATGTAGTTGACTTGAGAAACGACACGTGTTCTTATTGAGTGCGGAACTCAATGGGGGTACCTTGCATGCATGCCATTGCTGCCTTGCAATACAACAGCTAGAGAACTAAGGAATATGTGCATCATTGCTTAAGGAAAGAGATCACTAAGAGAGCTTATGCACCTCTAATAAATCCTATCACTGGGCAAGACTACTGGGAGAAGGCTCAATATGTCCCTATCATTACTCCAAAGATTAGGTTACAACCAGGTAGGCTTAGTAAGAAGAGGAAGAATGCCCCAGAAGAATAGGCTTATCCCCACAAGGTAAATAGGAGGTTGAATTCCCTTAAATGTTCGAGGTGTGGACAGACTGGCCATACTAAAAGAAAATGTACTGACCAACCAGCAGGAGCCAAAGGTACTTCTGGAGGACATGCTAAGAGTGTAGAAGAAAGAGAATCTCAGCCATCACAACCCTCTCAGAGATCATAGCCATCTGAAGCACAATAATCAGAGGTACTTTTGTTTTCCTTTTCTATAATGAATGATATGTATGACCAATTGAAAACTAATGGATTATATATTATGAATTTATTCTATCTATAGGTTCCTGAGAAGCCCCCTCCAGTCATGCCCCCTTATTGCACTCAAATCACAACAGAGACCATGAGAGCTATCACTGCTGGAACTACTGCAAGATTTGCAGCTTATTTCAATCCAAGAGGACTTCCTCCTCCTCATCTTCCTCAGTAAATTGAATCTCAAAGAAGTTGATGCACCACTTTTGTGCACTTGTTCAGTGGTACCGTTAGTCATGGACCAAATTGCATATTAAATCCTTTTTTTTTAAGAATAATGATTATGCATCAGGTTTCACATATTATTCCAATAACTATCAAAGACCCTTTACTAGGGTTTTGTGCCCACACCTTTCTCTTTCTCTTTCTCTCTCCTTTCCCTCTCGACCCTTCACCTTATGATCTGCTTTTCAATTTGCGCGTGTGGCTTAGGCCACACGCGTCAGCTGCTTTCCCGTGAACCCAATGAGAGGCTACCACCATCTTCCTTATCGGTGGCTGATCTCCCCCCCTACTACCATGTCGGTGGATTTTGTTGAGCGGCTATATTCCTCCTTCTCTTTCTCCCTCTATCTAGCGGTGTTTTTTCTTTCTTTCCCCGGTAGCGGCTTCTACTTCTTCGACCAGTCCGCCCCCTCCTCTCACTTCTCTTCCAGCCCTTCACGATTGAAATTCTCTGTCCAATCTTGATGAGTCCATAGCTTTTACCTCCCTACGACATGATTTTTTTTTTTGTATAGCAAGCTCTCGCCATGAAGTCTTCAAGTCGGTTGGTGCTTGGAGTTGTTTCGGAGGCAGATGTGTGGTTTGGAAGCTCCATGTGTTTACTACCCCGGAGGATGCTGGATTGTTGTTGCTCTACTTCCAAATTTCCTACTTCTATGCTCCTGCCAAGCAACATCCTCTGCCCATCCACGCTTCCTACTTGAATCGACCTAGATCCAACCACATCTGGATGGATCTTGGTCAGATCTTGTTGGATCTTGCTTAATCCTACCATATTTGATCTAGATCTGATCAGATCCGACAAGATCCAGGTTCAAGTCGGGTGAGGTTTGGCTTCGACCTGGTTCGAGTCAGGTAGGATATGACCCGGGTCAGGTAGGATATGACCCAGGTCAGGTCAGGTCGGATTGGATTCGTCCCGATTAAGCTTGGTTGGATCCAAACTAATTGTGGATGATACAGGGGGTTGTACTCGAAACATCTCGACCTCTCCCTCTTTTATTATCTTGTTGCAAGGACCTTACCTGGCATGCCAGATTGGTCAATTCCTCATATGCTATTGGCTGGATTGGTAGTCTCCCTGGCGCCTTCCCCTGATTCGCCGGATTGGTTAGAGCTGTTTGCCTTCCTCGGACTGGATTATTGGTTTGATTTGGTGGCCCGACTCCATGATTGGTAGGTTCAAGAAGAACGTTGATACCAAAGGAGTCTTCGGTCCAGCTTAGGTTCCTAGGGCATGAGTATACCTCAAGACCCTCTGCTTTGCTCTGATATCGAGGTCTCCTTGGAATCTCATTATCATATGACTGAGTTCTATATGGATATATGGCTTGAGGACCCTTCCCTAGTTTACTGGGGTCCATGTGTGATGGCAGAGGGTTTTGATTGGAATTTCGGATAGTTACTTTATTTTTCACTTCTATTCTATTCTTATGTGCGGTATGTTTAGGATGATCCGATTATTTCTAATCTTGTAATCTTCATATTCTTGAGTATTTTACCTTGTACTCTTGTCTTGTAATTTTTTTTCATATTATGAATGAATCATCAAGGTTCACGAGCAAAGAAAAATGACGCTTTAGTAGGGAAATATTTTTCGGTCACAAAAGAGATCCGTGAGTCTAATACAATTAATGAAATAAAAATAATAACTTATAAAGGGGACGAATAGTCCCACTACGAGGAGAGATTCTTCGATGATTTTATCTCGCTGCGTGGCGTGAGAAAGCACCAATTGAATTATAATTAATAGAATAATTAGTGCTAATCACTCGATTAATTTTATTAATTATTCATGATCACATTATTGGAATCATTTGAGATTCTTTCTATAAAAAGTATCAAACATGTGACCACTTAATAATTAACGACCGCGTGTCAGACTGTGCTTTTTGATCGCTTGTCAAAGGGGAAACATTGAAATTGATGAAATCAGGAAAGTAAGAAGAAGAAAAAGAAAAAAGATATAGAACTGGCAAATTCAAACATCGCAGTCATTTCGGCGAATGATCAGAGCAAATGTGCGGCATCTAAATAATATTATGTCACAAGGTGGCAGGCTTTAAATGAGACATTTTACCTTGATGGGCAAGTTCTCAATAACCCAAATGATAAGTGTTCAATCTCCCCTCAGCACAAAAGAAGCTTCGCTGAAATTAAGGAACCAACCATCATTCAAGGCTTGTATACACGTCCACACAAAGGGTAAAATTTCCAAATGAAATTAAATATATGAGCTGCTATAGCAAGTCAATCGAGAGAATAACTGATTGCTCACCATCTTTATCATTATATGCAACTAAACAATTGGCTGGCAGCCGGGATGCCGGATTAGTCTATATTATAAAATCGGTACTTAGCCTCAGCATTTTATAGGTTAGACTAACAACATGGTACATGCTGGACCTAGCCTAACCACACTACATAAATATTATTAACTATGAATTCTTTGCTTAAGATAATTTTCACATCGGTTTATTCCACATTTATAAAATCATTAATAATTACTTTTCTTTTTCACTTAAAAAACCGAGAGGAAAACCTTTTTTCTGATTCGTGCTCAGCCGCCCCCGACTGGGAAAAGTCAATTCGTTGACTCAAACATTTGGCACAGAGACGGAGACGCCGAAAATCTCGCACGAAAATTAGTGATTCCATCATGATATATATGTATGTATAGGCAAACAAGCCGCATTGGTTTCTTAAATAAAGGAAATAAAGAGAGCCATGAATGATTCATGAAGGGACAATCTATACATATATTGGTAAGGTTTTTTCTTTTCTTTTTTTGTTTTTGTTTTTTGCTGAATACATATATTGTTAAGGTTATGTATATCTATTTATATGCTAAGAATATAGAATATTGAAATTTAAGTCCATTGACCTTCGGAAATTAAGCACAAGGAATTTTTTAACTTTGCTTTTTTTTTTTAATACAAATTTCAGGGGTCTCCTTTATAATAATTATAAAAACAAAAAGAATAAACGTAAAGAATTTGGCTTTGACTGGTCCATTAGTGATATAATGTAAAGTTGTCCAAACCAATTGACTCTTATATTAAGGAAATATGTCTCGAAATTGATTATTGTGGGATAATTATGTTAGTCCAAACTGTCGGGACCCGGATATGTGAATGTCCACCAAGCCAAAGCGTCTACACACATCCAACAAAAAGGAAAAATGAAAAGCCACCGCATCAATATTGATACATTATATAGAGAAATCATGAATCCAATGGCATATGCTCTCGTTTCATAACAAAAAAATTTCCAATTGAATTCTTCTTAATAGATTTATCTATGCCTCTTTATTTAAACTTTAGATCCATAGTGCTCCTTCGTAACCGAAAATACACGTTATTTAGGATTAGTTTAAGTGGTTCGTCATTTGTTCCCCTTAAAAAAAGTCTCGAGTTCGAGTCTTGTGAATGAAAAAAATTCTTGATTGGGAGAGTTATATTCCTTAATAAGTCGGATTCAATTCGAATTAAATTAATCAAGATCCATTGAGTTTTCGAGTATCAAAATAAACATCGAAGATACACATTGTCATGCTCGAAAGACCTAAACTATAATCAAACATGCCATTTGGCTTTTGACTTTATGGCGTTATCTCTGCACAATAGGGTAGAGAGAATATTCGGCTTGGGCCGGGGAATTATAGAAACAGTGGTCAAACGGACCGAAATGGGGAGTGGTGGGCTTATCTTTTGGGCCCAGGCCCATTAGCATTATGACACTTCATGATGCACGTATACATATGGAAAAACAATGGAACAGTCAAAATAGATTGGACAAATATCTAAATACAAACACGTATGTATCTTATAGGCCCCTTCTTTCTTTTGTTTAGACCTTTCATAATGAATTTTGAACTTTTTCTCATTTAAATATTAAAAAAGATATAGCTAAAGTCGAGTAACTAATATTATTAGTACGTAATAACGTTGTTGTCATGTCTAATGTATATATGTATCTTATGCAAAGCAACTCATCCTATGCCACCAAAGCCTCGGTACAAAAGAGCCCACAAATCTGCCACTTTCATAATCAGAGAAAATCCGTAATGATAACAAAATTCACAGCACTTTAGTTATCGATTAGAAACATCTGAGATTCCAAATTAATTATAGAGAATGTGCCTGACAAGTCATTCAAATTAAACAGCCCGATTATAGGACTGTCATTTCACGGTCCGGTCTTATCGCAATTGGTTGCATACACTAGCAAGCCAGTAAACACCATCTCTCTGGTATTATAAGGATTGACTAGAGGACCCTAACGGATGAAGCCAGCGCTGAATCAGACAGAATACTGACAATCTTCCTCCAAGCATAAGAACAGAAGCACGGAGATCCCTTCGGTTGCTTCGCATTGTTTTTGTTGCTCAGGAAATTGGGTCCTTTTGCTTGAATAATGTGTCCAAAATTATAAGGAAAATAAAATTCATAAACTAACATATCTGAATATTTCCATAAGAACATCAGAGAAACCACAAAGAAGTATATATCACACATCACAACTCATAAACCCGACACTCTAATGGAAAGATGGAAACTCATCTGTTTCCCAAGAAACTGGAAAAAGGACTGGAACAAAACCGGAAGGCTTCTCACCCCACCCCACCCAAAAAAAAAAAAAGGAAGAATGAGAGAACGAGGGAAGGCTTAAGTACTCATGAGATTAAAAGCTTAACAATACTTTCCATATAATACTCGAGTTTGAGAAAGGTAGACGCCATCGCTAGACTGAAAAGTTAAAAGTGCATATATATCGGTTGGAACATTCACACCGCCTTAACCAAATATAGCCATATGCGTTGTAGACTGCCTACGTACTTTAAATTAGTAATCTTAATTAATCGAGTCGGATTAAAGTACTGATTTGTACATATATAAATAATGAAAAAACCCATGACCCTCTCAACTTGATGGATGGAGAACAACTATAATCACTGACTATATAGTCATCATGAAAGTTCATGTGCTCCTCTCCCCCACTTCCCACAACAGTTAACATGTCACCAACTCAAAAAGGGAAAATAAGTTACTTTCCAAATCTAATTTGTGGAGATGAGTCAGCAAAGGGACGATGTGAATTTATTGGGATGTTAACCCTAAAACCCAATGGAACTTTTTCTTGGCCTTTGGGCTCATATCATTTGTTGATGATTGACACCTGGCCTAGCCCTCTCTTGGGGGACTCCCAACCTGAGCTTGATCCTGGGTTTTAATTTTATAAGCCCATTGAATTGAATTATTAGTAGGGCTTCCCCTTACTTATCAAAAAAAAAAAAAGTAGGGCTTCCCCTTGTTCTCAAAATTAGGGTTTCCATTTGCCATTAAATAATTGATAAAAGGAGTCTCAACTCTCAATTAGTGGAGCCAACAAGTCACACTCTCACATGGCTTGGGCCAATGGGGCATGTCTCTTCAGCAGACAGTCATCAAAGCTTTGCTATGGTGGGCTGAATTAATAAATTAAGTAGTTTATTAACATTAAATTTCTCGCAATTGATACTTCTTAGATTTTTCCATAATTTATATTTGGTAATACGTAATTGGCCTTCTTGAAAATCTAAATTTCTCTTTGTAGATTGTTTGATGTGGAATCATAAGATGTTTAACGATACCCAGTAAATCTTATAAATCTCGGCTCTTTGATTTAAGTTTTGTTGGAGGGAGTGGGGGAAGAGTATGGGGACTTGGACTTAGAAATTCACATGACCAATAGGAGGGTCAGGATTGTACGGCTTGTTTCCCATTGGCTAGTCTCGATGAAAGCGTGCGAGAACTCCTCTCGATTGGAGGAGTCCAAATATCACATCTTCACTTATGTGTTAGTTAACTAGGGTGCTGACACGTGGCCCCATACATTTTCATGTGTGTGCAGATATACCTACGTTCCTATAATTTTTCGAGAAAGTATTAAGTGAATATTACTCATTTATTATGCATGAGTAAGAGTCAATGAAAGTATCTGAAAGTCAGAAGTTATGAGCTCATATTGAAACCAGTTTTACACTTTCAAGCATTTTGATTGGGTATTAGTCAAATAAGCGAGTAACGCTCATCAATATTTTCTCATAATTCCTCTACTAGGAAGCAGAATTATGAGGTACCACGTTGCCTAAGCAATCACGTTTTTTTATCAATAATATTAACATCTGTAATCAAATAGATTGGCAGAATATTAATGGTTAAATACGTTAAACAGAGATATTAACATCACCCAAGTTTTTAATTTGTTGTAGGATGCACATTCGCGATTCATAGAGCATCTTACTAGAGTATAGCTATGGTATTTTATGAAGATGCAACAAAAGACAGCTTATGATAGAATAAGAACGTTCAACAAGAGAGCTAGTGTTGATCTAGCTTTGAGCTAGGAGACGATATTAAAGTAAAATTCGATATGTAATAATTTCTGATAAAATTGTTTCTCCAGCAAGACTTTTTTTTGCTATATTCTGTGTATATGAATGAATGCTTCCGATATTATATGAGCTGTTTGAGGTTTTAAAGATATTATCAACACTTTTTTTTTGGAATAAGATAGAATATATTCATAGTAAGGGTCTGGAATACAAGGGTAATTAACCGTCATACAAGTATCGCGAAATAAAATTTGACATAAAGCCGAAATGGTCTATTTTCTTGTGCAAGATGGTTATCATCAGTAGGAGTCCAACAACAATGCCAACTGGTAAAATACAATAATAGTAGAGAAATATTTGAAATAAGAGGTCTGATTTCCCAAATCGACATTTAACCGAGTAAAATATGAGTATAACCAAACGTACCATAATAACTTACTAAAGAAAATATGGATTGAGTTTTAATCTGTTATTGATTGAAATGAAAAATCATATTTTGGTATTAGTGTTATTTATCGGGTAATAAATAAATAACTGCACCGTGTCTAATTAGACTAAATTTCTAAAATTATTTCCAAATTGTTTGTCCATATATATATATATATATATATATATATTAAGTTATCGAGTTTTTAAACTTTTTGCATAAAAATTGAATATGCACCGCACCCCCTACCTATCATTACCTGGTTTTGCCCCCAAAATTTTCTTACCTGTCCTAGTAAAACGTAAAATTTTTCTACTTGTATCCCTACTAAAATGAAATGTTGTTTCAATTTTTTACTTTAAAAATTTCAAGGTCTATTGATAAGATTGGCCTTGCTTAAAAATAAAATCTCTTCTCCAAATTTATTAGTAATCTATTGATTTTATGGCAGAATAGAGGATATTTTGGTAATTTAAGTATAATTTCCTTATTATTTGTAAGATTTGGAAATCAAATTTACATACTATTGAGAAAGAAAATCCCAATTTTTTACTTTCAATAAAGTAAATATAATTGCATATATTAAACTGATATTGTTTTGTATGTTGCCCCTCTTGAGAGAAATTTCTAGCTCCTTCCCCGTGTTAGAGCGCCTTGGCATCAGCCTTGCTGCTGGAATGTATTGAGCACTAAATAAATAAATTGTATTGTATTTAATAAAATAATATTTTGAAACAAATAATCGTGAATCACCTCGAAATCTCATGTTGTTAAACTAAGAGAATATTTATTATTATTTTTTCATGCCGGCAGCGAAAAGAATATTATTTATTAAACCTCCAGGAAGGGTCAGAGCATATATATATATATATATATATATATATATTGTTTTTGGGTGAAATCCTCTTCTTGCCTTCTTCTTTTTTTTTGTGTTAATCCTGCTCTTGCTTAATTAATTCTTTGTCTATTTTCCCATTTTCTGCAATCAAGGAAAGTCTGTAAATCTAGTCTTGTTCGAATACTCATTTTGGGAATCGATATTTACCATTCTAAGAAACATTTTGAGTTGTGTCTTGGAAAGATGAAAATGCAAATTAAGTCTTTGCTGTTAACATTAGGGTGCGTTTGGAAACAGAGTTTTATTTTGATTTTGATTTTGATTCTGGAAAATGACAAATGAGATTGTATTATAAATTTGATTTGGGAAACGTGTGTTTTTGTTGTGTAGTGGATATAGTTAAAATCAAAATCATGATTCTAAAATTAAACTCCGTTCCCAAACGGAGCCGAAGAGGTTGTACCTATTCTGATAAATTATTTTAGGAAAGCACATTATTAGTTTAATTATTTTTTCGATTAGATTACGAAATGTTCTGAGCTCATTAATTGAGATTAATCCATAATCATGTATCAACTTGATTCCGATCACTATATTTTCAGTAATTCTCGATAGCTCTAATTGCATTGTAGTTAAGATCAGTTCGCATAGAATGAAATAATTTAATTAAGCTGTAAAAGATGCCCAACATGACAAGTTTTTTTTTTTAAAGGTAAACGAATATCTTAAATTTATATGAAGAATAAAAGGAAAAGGAGCTGCATGGGTCGTAGTGCTCTAAGTACCAAATTCCGACAATGCCCTAGATTAAAGCAAAATGTATGAGGACAATGTGGTACAGCTTTCACTGTTCCATCAGCAAAATTCACATGACCCCTTGATCTTCTCTTTCCTTAATTAGCAACTCCCATATATTAATCCCTTCCCCCCCTCCCCCCCAGCAATTTCCCCCTTAACACCAAATTAAAAATAGAGCATAGTAAAGGCGCCAGTTATTTGATTAACAAAGAGGTGTATATATATATATATATATATATATAATTATCGCGTGACTCGTAATTTGAAGTTCCGAAACGTTTCAGATGGTATATTCTTATCTAGAGAAATACTTCATATCCATTTCAACTTGTTGTTAGGTCTTGTGGATTGAGACAATACCATGGCGGACTTTTTCTGCCTCATGTATATGGGCATGATGCATATGTTAATGAGGATTACTATAAATAATTGGCACGTGATGTGTATTGAATACATGACCTGAAAGCGATATATTTCCCACTATTCATAGTTGTTCGTCTGAATTTCTTTATTTTATGTTAGTCCTACTAAAAGTCTAAAACTATGATGGATGAGAAAGCATAGTTTGGTTACACACTCATGGAATCAATTTTCAACATAAATACATACATACATACATATATATATATATATAAAGAACTCAATAAGTTCTATCTATTTATATTTACAATTATTTTTGTGCTAAACTAAATTGGCTTAAATTGAAGGGTTGGTCTACGATTCCTAGGATTAAAAATACATATAATACGTGCAAGTATATTATTTGTAACTTTTAATTAAATTACTTGATTTCAAATAGTTAACTTTCCTTTTATATAATTTACTTAAATCATATATATATATATATGTAAGTTACTTGAAAATTTTCATATAAATACATGTATATGTATATACACCATCGATGCATTTCAACTATAGGTATGATTGAATTTTCATGAATTGAATATGCGAATCTTCTAATCGTAAAAAGAGAGGAAAAAACAAGGAGTAAACAGGCAATTTCGTCCATAACTTTTGAGATTTATATCAATTTAGCCCCTTTTAGTTACATCAATAATATCCTCGAGTTTTGAACCGCTACATCAATTTGGTTATCGTTATATCAATTTAGTACATCACTGATGCATGGACATTAGGTAGTGCGACGGTTGCATCAATTAGGTGGTTATGTGGTATAGGTGCATCGATCAAGTCCCAATGAACCGTCAATTTGGTCTCTTGTCACATCAATAAGGTCCTTAGACATCCTGTCGTTAAGTATGAATGTTGACGGTATTAAATGTTGAAAACTGTTACATCAACTTAGTCCTCTTACTACATCAATTTAGTTCTTGCACTATTCTTTAAAAATTGAACTCTCGCCCTCCTTTCTTCTTCCCCCTATTGAACAAAGCCATCTTGGGCTACTAGAGGACAAATCCGTTGCAGATGGATTAAAGCATGAAATTAACTGAATGAAAATACTTGTCAAAATAAAATGAAATTATCAAAATGACTATATTAATAAATAGACAAGTGTTTACAAGAGAGTGTACATGTTTCTTTTTGTTACATAAATTTAATAAATGTGATATTTTATTTTATTAATGAGATTAGGGCTTGCAAGACCTCTCGTTCAGTTTCTTTCTCTTCTTCTTCTTCTTGCCTTTAATCTACTGAAGCTCGGAGAGAAGAAATCGCTTTCAATCCAATTCAATCCGCCACAGAATCCTAGCTTCCATGGAGGAAAATGCATTCAATCTGCTAAAGCGAAGGAGAAGGTGGAGCCTTAGCTTCTGTGATAGAGAAGAGATTCATTTCCTCGAACCGGAAGGCAAAAATAGGAGAGGAAAGACAAAATCTTAGCTTTCGGACACGAATCAGAGCAGAGCAGTAGAGGAGTAGAGAAGAAGAAGCAGAGCATTGGAGGAGTGGGTTTCGATATTTCTCGGTTTCAGGTAAGTCTGCCATTTCAATTTCTCGAACCACAACAGCAGAGGTTTCACTGAACTTGCAATTTCAAAATTCAAACACGACTCGAATGGGGTATATCAATTTGCCCAGCCGTTACATCAGTTCAATCCCTCATCAACTTAACGAGGTTTTAACGTCGTCTGCCCCTTGCCACACATGACACATCTGCTATTTGAGGAATCAGATTGATGTCACTGGGGATCAGTTTGATGTCACACAAAAATACAAGGACTTGTGGTCGACCAATGAGGGACTAAATTGATGTAATGAAGACTAAGTTGATGTAGCAGTTCAAAACTCGAGGACATTATTGGTGTAACCAAAACGTGATGGACTAAATCGATGTAAATCTCGAAACTCGGGGACGGAATTGCTTATTTACTAAAAAAAAAACTCATGACATCATTTCCACGAGTTTTGCACGTGTCAATGATCTATTAGATGGACTGTGGGATTAAAAACTCCATTAAAAAAATGTTCCCACTAGTCTTTTTTTAAATCTTTTGTTAAGGGCAAAAGAAAACTTTTTTTAAAATACATGAACAATAATAATATTTAATAAGCACATATAATTTCTTGGTAGGCAACGGTGTTAAATAAAGTCCTCTTAATTTAGTTGCTCATCTTCTTCATTCTTAAGCAAATGCCGGGAAAGTGATCCTTTTTCGGCCTGAAACCCTAGCATATCTTCCCTTCTGGAGAATCGAGCTTCGTTTGATCGTCCTTTCAGAGATAGATCATCAGAGAGAGCGATTAAAAGAAAGAGAAAGAGAAGGCACACATGGGGAGGGGGAAGATCGCGATTCGTAGGATCGATAACTCAACAAGCAGGCAAGTGACCTTCTCAAAGAGGAGGAAAGGGTTACTCAAGAAAGCAAAGGAGTTGGCGATTCTTTGCGATGCGGAGGTCGGGCTTGTGATCTTCTCAAGCACAGGGAAGCTCTACGAGTTTGCAAGCACCAGGTAAATGATTTCGCTCTTTCTTTTTTCCCCTTGAAAATCTAGATGAACAAGAACAGGTCTTAGTTTTCTTTAGATTACTAGTTATAATAAATTTCTTTTTTTTTTTTCGTTTTATTCGGTCTTGGTAATTATTTTGATCCTCTAGTTTTAAATATGTAATTGGCATTTTTGTATTCAACTTTGGAGCCAAGTTGCAAAAGCAACTCACTTGTTTCATTAGTCATTCAAATGTCGAAACATGCATTGTTTGAAGGATCAAAGGGCATACATGGTTGAATACATTGTTCCTAATTTTTATTCTTCAAAAACCATCATTTGAATCGACTAATCTATAAGATAACCTTACCATAATGGTTTTTTTTTTAATAATTCATTCAGATTTCATTAATAGAGATGATCTTATTGGAGAAGATCACATAAGATTCACAAAACGATAAATGACATATGAAAACAAAAACAGGAGCAGGAGAAGACTGTTATAAAATCGAATACAAAATGACCCCTTAGGGCCCTTACTGCAAATAGTTTTAACAAAGCTTCGCCCATTAGACTTTCTATCTACTTAACGTCTACAAATAAACTGATGGGGACTATATATGTAATTAGAGCCACCAATATACAGGAACGACGATTTACTCGAAGTGACTAATAAAGTTTGGATTGTGGTCTTCTCGCCTTGATTTAATTATTCACACAAATCGCGTTTCTTATAATTTTTACGTTGTAAATGACTAAATTGGACTGGGATAATGGTACTCATGACAAGCTAGCTAGCTAGTCCACTTTTTTCGGTGGAAAAGCTAGTCCATCTTATATAGAACAGTAGAACAATGATAGGATGATCTGCATTAGGATGGTTTTACTAGTTGGAATAGTTAACAAAAACTGACTCATACATTTTTTTCGATTAGAAGGGAAGTATGTAGGTATAGTACAATGAAATATAAATCTTAATAGCTAATAAAAGGACACAAGTAATCCCACTGAATATCGAATATGAAACCTCTTACTTACTAAGTGAGAGCATGAGTCACTATACTACACCCTCTTTTAATACTAAATCATACTTTATGTGTCAAAATCTCACTTTGTAGTAACTCAGTAAGAAATAATCAGTATGTTGATATTTCTTTAATATTTAATAACAAAAATTTGTGGTATATTAACATCATAATTGACACCAATATTTTTCCTTATTTGCTGTTAATGAAATAAAGTTGTTAAAAAATTCCCTTTTCTAATTCACCAAATTTTTCCCTTCACCTAGAAAAGTAATTTCTTTTTTTTTTTCCTACCAAAAAATAACTTCTCCTCTGATGATAATATATATTCTACCTTTGATGAGACTAGATAGATATGTATGTTTTCCTTTTACATGGAGTTTCTTTTTATTAATTTCATTTTATGATTTATTAAAAAGAGAAGGACAAAAAAAGAAGAAGGGAAATGTCTTATTATGAAAGTTAACCAACGAATTAAGAGGAAGCGCTTTGTCTTGGTACCAATATAACTTTTCATAAGCACTCTAACCGCGTATAGACTCTACTCATAAAAAAGAAAAAAATGCGTATAGACTCTGTGGTCACAAGAACAACTTCCATGTTACCTAAACTCGAAATATTATCTTGTTTACGTGGCCTTCCAATATATACTTTTCTAATTTAACGTGTCTGTTCAAATATGAACCATTCCCAAGGCAGTGGAATAAATTTAAATTTCGAGTAATCCCAATACTTTGTATGATCCATTCAATCTGTATCAATACATACATATATAAGCTTACAACTGGCTTGTTGGAACTAATTGCTTGCGTCCACTGAATGCTAATAAGAGAGCTAGATGATGGCTCCTGCTATAGTTAGGGACGGATTGTTAATTGTATAACTAATTATAACATGAATTAAAATGGAAGGACGCTTACAGCTTGAGTACATGAAATTTTTGCCGTCATTGATTTTTCCAGAATTATGATAAAAATAATATCGTGATGTAAAAGAAAAGAAAATAAAAGAAAAGAAGAAGAAGAAGAAATTATAGGAAGAAGATATGGAGAAGGGGAAAAAGAAAAAAGAGAAAAGAGAAAGAGATCTTTATGATATATTTCCTATGGTAACTGGGTTTTGAGTGGGTCGGAGTTTACCCGACGATGAATTTCGTTGGCTTTGGACCGTTATAGTTAGGGCTAAGGCAGATATCACTTCCAAAAATATCCTACACTTTGTATTATTTTTATTTATTTTCTTTTTTCTATTTATTGTTTAAGTATTTAAATGAAATTTATAGAGAAAGAGAGAGAGGGGAGGGAGTATATATATTTGTGTGATTAATTGGGAAGAATGGAGAAGGAAGAAACTGGAAATTGGAATCAAATCATAATTCCGAGGGAGATTAGTAATTATACTAGAAGTGAGTTTTCTAATACAATTGAATTGACTTCTAATTGTGTCTCGAATGTTGCGGGGGGACTATTGTATATAATTCGAACCAATTAAATTTTGTAGAACATTTTTTTTATAAGTAAATTTTGTAGAGCCTAATTTAATGAATTTTGATTTACCTAATCAAAAGGGGTGTAGCGTAGTATTGCACGCCTTCGCATGTTGATATGAAGGTCGCAGATTCGATACCTAGTGAGACTACCCGTGCCCATTTATTAATTATTTGGGGTTTTTCTTTCATTGTACTAGGTCTTGTGCCCCTTTATTTCGTTTACCTATTTTGAACTAGGTTCGTAACTTCTCTTGTAACCAAAAGAAAAAAAAAACTAATCATTTATCAAGAGTGCTCACATAGTAAAATAGCCAGGAATGCACAGGTTGAAAACTTCTCATGATTAATTTTTGGGTGACTACTTCTCGTGATCACTTTGTTATATTAAAACGACGAGCAATTTTCTAGTTATTTTGTTGGAAAATTGTATAGACTTTTGAATAGAAGAGAGAGAATTTGTCAATCATATTAACATGGGCATGCACTGAGAATGTGTGAAACTGAATTGGCCTTATAAAGGTGACAATAGCTAATTGAAGGTTTCTTTTTTCCAACAATGGAAAGAGATGACCCCAAATGATCATGGGATGTTTCCATATGGAGAAACAAAAGTTGCCTTGAGAAGCACCGTCTTTGCTCAACAACTTGTTCTAGACAATATTATTCGAAAAGGGTAAGGG
This sequence comes from Punica granatum, assembly GCF_007655135.1. Lineage (NCBI taxonomy): Eukaryota > Viridiplantae > Streptophyta > Magnoliopsida > Myrtales > Lythraceae > Punica > Punica granatum. The sequence continues at coordinate 8,650,959 of NC_045129.1, forward strand.
AGGTTGGTGTAGTGCCACAAATTGTGCGGGACTTCTACATTTGTTTTCTATATAACCGAAAACAAATAGTTGATGTCGACCACAATTAGCATAGAGAACTGAACCGGCTATTTTTACATCATGTTTTCACTGATTCACTTTCACTTGGCATAGATGTAAGGGTCGCATGTAGAAACTTGCAAGCTCATAGACATCAAATTCAATAACATGGGGTCACATGTAGCTTTGTAAGAAACCACAAAGCCGTGGCGGCTCCGAACCAGATTGTGTAAGATCTTTTGCCATGCTATTATTGCTGTTGGCTTGTTCGCGTCAATGTATTGGATGTGGTGAAAAGTCTCGAGAAGCCAGTCCTGCAGTGAACAGAGAAGTTAGGAATGATAGGACGAGAATGCATCGTATCAATTCTGTGCTAACATGCTTGTACTTGGAAAAAAAGAGATACGCATAATGTGCATTAAGAAGTCGACCGTGACTCAGAACCCCCTCTTCAAGTATCAGCATTAACGACTTAATTCAGATTTCGTAATTAACCATTAACTGGTGTCTAGCTTTTACCGAAATCTTTTCCATTCAAACTCTTTGATCCTCTTCGATTGTTCCTGGTCTAACTGTTCTGCTGCTCAATCACATCAGCATGAAATCAATCATCCAAAGATACAACACATCGAAAGAGGAGCATCAGCAGATCGTAAATCCACTTTCAGAGGCCAAGGTATGTACATACCAATCTTTTTCATGTTAAAACTGTATTCTGTGAGGCATGTCGAGACATATCTTCACTCGAATATGTTCCAATAACTTGTGCCAAAGCAACTAGCTAGCCTCTCTCCTAGATCTTTCATTTGGATCTCGCATTATAAAAGAGATCAATTTGTTGTTAGCGATCACTTATATTCACCCTTTCAGTTTTCCCATTCGATGTCTCAGCGTAGCAAGGCCAAAAGAGTTTCGGCATACGTGCTCTCTTACATTTGCTCCATTAAGATCAGGAACTGTAAATGTTGTGTCACTACTGGCATATACAAATATTGAATCAGGTTTATATGTTAGCCCTGCATTGATTCGCCTTTTCCCATTTTACTTGTAGTTTTGGCAACGAGAGGCAGCAATCTTAAGGGAACAACTAGAGATCTTGCGAGAAAACCATCGGTAATAGCCCTTCTCTCTGGGTATACATAACCTGAACTACTGTAACAGAAGGTACCTTGCTTGGATGCATATGACATCTCGAAATAGCGTATGATTCACAGCAAAATTGATTTGTAATTTTCCAATTCTTTAAGCAGAAGTTTGTAAACTTTCTACTGTCCCGAAGTTTCCTCTAGAGTTAATAATATCAAAATGCTCGACTGACAGAGATGGTAACCGAGCAATTTGCTCCCCTGAAATGTAGTGCAACTTTACCCGAAACTATATGTCTTGAAGCGTTTTCCTTGACCAATGAAGGGATTTAGCCTTCAATAGGACTTACGGCATTTTCCTGAGACAGGCAGTTGATGGGGCAGCAAATTACCGGTCTTGGAGTGAAGGACCTACAGAACTTAGAGAGCCAATTGGAAATGAGCCTGCGCGGTGTGCGAATGAAAAAGGTACAAAGCTACGTCATTTAGATATTGTTCTAGTAAATCAGTCGTGAACTCATGAGAATCAGATGCATCACTCACTCTACTCTGAATTTTCCAGGAACAAATTTTAACGAATGAAATTCAAGAGCTCAACAGGAAGGTATGTCCCGACGGCATCATGTCTCGCTACACCTTCTGTTGCTCATACATACATAAATTGTCTAACCGGTTTATTGCAGGGAACAATTATTCATCAGGAAAATGTGGAACTGTACAAGAAGGTGAACCTCATCCGTCAGGAGAACATCGAACTGTACAGAAAGGTACTTTTGTGTAGCACACAATTTCTTAAGGCTGATATGTATGAGCATGGGTATATGGCAAGCCTAAGGATCAACTTGATGAAACAGCTCTGTAGCACAATGGACAATAGCTCGGCCAATGGAAGTACCTTTGTTCCATACGGTTTAAATGCTAGAGAAGAACCGCATATCCCCATACATTTGCAGCTAAGCCAGCCAGAACATCAAGATTAGAATACTGAGAGAGCCGAGAAGTGCTTCTCTTTGCCGGCTTGTGGAATAATGAAGACAACTATGACTATGTTCTTCTGCTTCTCTTGGTCTGCGTCGGGAAGTTGCAACAGACACCTAACAGAATGCGGAGAAGAAACGCAAGCTCAGTGATTATTGAAGGTAACATCTTAAGATATAGGATAAAGCATCAATCAAGAACCGAAAAATGATGATGTCAAGAAACATAAATGATCTCAAAGTTTTGGAGCAAGACGACCGACTGTAAAAGTTCTGTCATCTGTAAACAATTTGGAAATAAAATAACATTTGGCAACTTTGACATGCCTTCATATGAAAGTGAACTTATTGTTGAATGAGAATATATAAGACCTAAGCCCCTGAGCCTGCTGGTATATAAAATGTATGTAATTCGCTGACACACTATGAACCGTAAAAAGGACTGAAGTACATCCTTTAACGATCTGATTCACATGGAATACAAATCTTACTCGTATGATACTATGTAAAATTTCACTGAACCTATAAGCAAGTTGATAAGTTATAGTACTCAATCTCTTATAAACTTGTGAAATTCTCCATCATGTGCCACGTCCCCATCATCCTCTTCTGTACTCGAGTGAGGGGAGACAAACCAAAATAACCATGAGTTCCACACTCGAGCTTGACTTAACATGAACCCAAAATCACAAATTGATAGGTTGCGATACTCTATCTCTTACAAACTTATGGAATTCCCCATCATGTGTCACGTCCCGATCATCCTCTTCTGTACTCGGACGAGGGGAGACAAACCAAACTAACCACGAGTTTCGCATTCGAGCCTGACTTAAAATGAGACGCATTCTTGGCTGCCTCGAAACTGGACCTAGCCACACTTGGACCAATACAAGCGCATTTTCGATTACCCTCACAAATACACCTTAAACCTAGCGTGGTGTGAGTCCACTCACATGTGCATGAAAGCATAGTCTTATTTGATACAACGTAAAATTTCACTGGACCTGTAAGTGATTGAGCTCATCTCCAATCCAAAAGTTTGAGCTGATAGGTTGTAATACCCAAACTCTTATAAACTTGTGAAATTCCTCTTATATTTTCGATGTGGAACTTAACTCATTCTTAACTCTCAACATGTTTCATAATGCACCCCACATTTTATTTATTGATAAAAATTGGCACCCTGAAATTGGGGTGGAACTGTCCACAACTTTGTGTTTTGGAGTGAATCGAGACATATTCCCAAGTTTCAGGGGAAGTTCATATATTTCGACTGTAACTGTAAAGGTGCATTTCGAGTTCAGATCATCTTCAAACTAGAGAGGTAAATATTGGAATTAAAGCTTTACATAAGACCGTACCAAGAAAATGAAGGAGGCAAGGCAACGTTTGGGAGGAATAAAAATTAGAGATGATTTAACTAAAGAAGTTATAAACTTAGTGTCGATACCAATTTTTTTTTTAAAAAATTTCTTTACCCCACTCAATTCTGTCGAAATATAATATGGGCATTTTATATAACATACAATCCGTATGCATTGTTCGAAATGCATTAGTTCGAGGATTTCCCGGTTGGAGGAACCAACTGGTGGTGGTTGAACCAGCGGTCAGCAGATGCACCCACCGGTGGTTATGGAAGTGGCAAAGATGGGTCAGTGATTAATAATAAGAGTTCTTTTCATTTCGGTGGGTCGAGGAATCCAACAGCCAAACGCATCCTCTTGTAGGTCATTTCGACTGGGCTCGTTCCTGAGTCCAGTTCTCAGTTTTGGACTCGATTTCTGGAGATTATCACAAAAATGCCACGCGGGGAATGTTTCGGAGATTGTCGGAGGATTTGAGTCGGAGGTTCCCGTGACTCGCTCGGCTCCTCTCTTCGGCTTGATCTGCAGCAGTCCATCCAGCTCTCTTCTCTTTCTCCTCTCCCCCCGCGGATAAGCAACTCTCTCTCTCTCTCTCTCTCTCTCTCTCTGCGTGTGTTCGATCGGAGCAGAAGCAATGGCGAGGGCGGGAGGGATAACGAACGCGGTGAACGTGGGGATAGCGGTGCAAGCAGACTGGGAGAATCGCGAGTTCATCTCCCACATCTCCCTCAACGTTCGCCGCCTCTTCGATTTCCTCGTTCAGTTCGGTGAGCTTCTTCACTTCCCCTGATCCTCCCCGCGGTCGGATCTCTTCTGTTCATCTTGCCCGAGAAGTCGTTCACCGAGCTGTGAAAATGCGTCGGACTCCTGATTTAAGATCAATTCCTCAATTGCTGAGGCTCCTTGGTTGTTGAAATCTCTCCTTAGCTTAACCTTCCCCCATGTGTTCTTTGTAATTAGGCACTTAACGCGATTGAATTGATGGATCTAGTTGTGCTTCTCGACACCTATCAAAAAAAAAAAAAAAGTCGTGCTTATCGATGAAGTCTCCGTCAGGGCCTTATCAGTATATCGATCCAACCCCTCATTCATGTTCTAAATCGGCTTCATATAATGTGTATTTATTTGGCATTTGGTGCATATTCAGCTCAAAATTTGGAATTCTGAATTAAAAATCGAGGCAGGTGATGGGATCTTCGTTCTCGGAAATTGCCGCCACTGTAACTTATGGAACCGCTCAGTCAATTCACATGAATGATGATGGGTTGATGTTTTTTAACAATATGCGGGGATTTTCTCATAATTCAACCCGAATGTTTCACCTTTTGTAGAAGCAGTATTCGTTTGCAAATCTTCAAAGCTAGTTTAAAATTTAGATACTTAGATGATTTTTTATGGTCCTCTTCCTGTTTGTTTGCTGTTGTGCTTCTGCTCGACTGGTTTGTTCGTGTTTCCCATCATCGACAATTTGCTATGTATTAACCCTGGGAAACTTATTATTTGTTCAGAGGCCACGACAAAGAGTAAATTGGCAGCACTAAACGAAAAGCTCGATACGCTAGAGCGCAGGCTTGAGCTGCTCGAAGTCCAGGTGGGCACTGCATCCGCAAACCCTTCTCTTTTCAACACATGAGGTTCCCGGAACAATTTGGAAGAGTGCTGTATATCTGTAAGTGCCTACCATCTGAAGGTTCCACAGTCATATTAAAGAGCATCACGATCTGAAATTAGTATGATAGGGTGGTCTCTACTTATATAGTTTCCAGTGTATGTGAAAGCATTTTGTTTCTCGGTGTTTCTTCGGACAATAGCTTGTTCATGGATAGAGTAATGCAAAAAAGAACGGGCTTTCTTCCATTGTCTTCATGCCTTTTTTCCAATTACCACACATTTTGCTTGTACATATTCCTTATCAATGGGCTTGCTGCTGTTAAGTCATTGTCATCACGTATCTTAAAATAAGTTCTACATCCATCTGCTAGTTTCATATTAACCCTATTTGGTATTGGAAAACTACTAGAGACATTTAACATAGTAGTAAACAAAAAATATATATAATTCCAGAAGCTCGTGAACCCACCCCCTTTCCCTTGATGATCTTCCTTCATGTCCTCTTGTTCTTTGAAGCAAAACGAAGAATTATGTAGAAAAGGATGCGGTATAGGACTGCCCAACCCAACATTATATACACATTCTTCCACTTGTCGGATCCTCGTGTTGATATATGGAGCCCCTTTAAGATATCATTCCCCGTAATATTGCCTCCAGCTTGGTTGCTCCCGAATCGATCGCTAGTTTGATATTGGTTCATCAGTAGCGCCTCATAAGGGTATGTCATGGTGGATATCTTGTTCATCCACTTCCAGTACTGTGGAATATCGTGGCTATTCAGGAAGTACCCGCAGAAGAGGAAGAAGAGAGCAGTGAAGGCAATAACTGCTGCATAACCCAGAATGTAGTTTGGTACCACAGCGCTCACAAAAACTACAAAGGAATTGGTGGAGAGAAGGGAGATGTAGAGGACGAGGAGGAAGTAGAGGAAAGGCCCCTGCAGGTCCAGGGCCTTCCAGACAATCCCGGCATAGACTGCAGCCTGGAGAGCAAGGAAGGGTAGGTAAGTGATCAGACCAGCAATGGTGTAGGAGGAGGCCCTATAAGCATTATGTGAGGTTTCTCGGATAAAGATGAAGCGCTCCTGAATGAAGGCGGGGACTGCATCATTGGAGGAGAAGAAGAACAGGCAGACAGTGAAGATGAAAAAACTTAAACGGTTAGTGATGCCCTGGGTGGTCTCCTTCGGATGGGTGAACATCGTGGCCATCATGACGCCCATGACAGTGAGGACCACAAGCCTTGAAAGGAAGAGCTCAGGGGTCCGCTGGATGTTCTTGAAGTTCCGGCGCATCAGCATCCAGGTCTCCGGGAAGAAGGAGTTGGCAAACTTGGGGCCCAGCTGATGCTGGTAGTTGTTGGGCCCATCCCTGTTCTGGGCGCCTGCCCCAGGGGTCAGGTAATCGTTCTCGTTCACTGTGTAGTCACTACTGTGGGGTGTTGGCGTCCCCTGTAAGATCTCGCTCGAGCGCACATAGTAATTACTCGGGGATGAACTGCATATATAGATTCACACAATGATGTCATGCCTGAATATTAGTTCCAAAGTCCATGTTAATCAGAAATTAGGAGTGTTCGACAGTTAGGAGATTCTTTACCTCATTGCTTGTTGCATTTTTCCATCATTCTTCTGCCTAGTCGGGGTGAGCCTCAGGGCTTGCATGATTCCACTGTGGCTCGGAGTCCAAGACCTCGGCGTGTTGTTGTACGAACTCCTCACACTGCGGTCAAAATCATTGACCGAGTACTGCACGCTTGTTTCTAGGGGGAGCCGTCTCCCCTGGTGACCTACATGACTGGGGACTTGCCGGTGGTTTCTGCCCTCAGGTTTTGGAGTTATGGTTGGTGCAACTGTTGAGAGGGATTTCTGCTCATCGGACAGTGCTGGGGGCTTCATTCCAGTGCGGGCAAAATCTGCCACAACCTCGACCCCGTACTCTGATTGATCGTATTCTTGGATCAGATCTATGAGGTACTCAATCGAGTTCTCTCCCTTCGGAACCTTGCGGCCCATACGTCGCAAGTGGAGCGTCACGTCCTTCGGGGATCCCTGGAACATGAGCTGGCCCCTGGCCAGGATGATGAGGTGGTCCAGCAGGAGCTGGATTCTTGCTGAAGGCTGGTGGATAGTGAGGATCACGGTGCTGCCCGAGCGGGCGATGTCCTGAACCTTCTCGATCACACTGTAGGCGCTCGTGGAGTCCAACCCTGAGGTTGGCTCGTCGAGGAATAGCAGGGATGGACCGTGAATGATGTCAACCCCAATCGAGACCCTCCTTCGCTCCCCTCCTGACACACCTCGTGTGCCCTCGTCTCCTATGTAGGTGTTTCGGGTCGACTACAATTAGTAGCAATGCAAACAATCATTAGACGATGCCCTGGTATATTGTATAGACTGACTTAATGGATATTTTTCCGACCAAGTCAATTACAGTCGTTGATATCTCTTAGACCGAAGTTCGGTTACGAGGACAAAAATAGAATAAAGTAAACAAACTTAGATTCCGAGCAGCCTCATATCTTTCAGTTAACCATTTTCACAAGTTAAAAAGAGGCATTAGAGAGCACAACTTACTGATAACCCAAGCTGCTCAATCAACTGCTCCACGCGCTGCCTCTTATCGGCCGTCGGGATCTGGCCCAGTCGAAAATCTGCTGCAAACATGAGCGTCTCATACACTGTGAGCATCGGGAAAAGCCGGTCATCCTGCATTATATAGGCCGAGGTCCTCTTGATGAGGCTCGGACTAACCTCCAAACCATCCAGGGAGACCCTACCCTTGAGGCTCCCGCTCGTGATCTGCCCCGCGAGCCCATCAAGGAACGTGGACTTCCCAGCTCCACTGGGGCCCATTACAGCCGTGATGCAGCCCTTTGGTGCATAGCCCGTGATGTGGTGGAGCAGGTCCACATCCCTCTTGACCCAGCTCCCATCAATCTTCTGCTTCTTGACCACCGTGTAGGTCAGGCCTGTGAACTCCAGCCCGCCGGTGAAGTTCACAGCCGTGGGCAGCGGCGACCTCGAGATGTCGATCACCGCGTCCGGGCGATGTCCGTTTCCTTGTCGGGCCATGGGGGAAAAGAAGTACACTCCTAGGATGTTATCGCCCTTCCTTTTTCTTTCCGAAACTTTGTGGGAGTCGAGGGAATTAAAAGGGACGTCGAAGAATAAGACAAGAAAAGGGAATGATAGTTATATCCCACAGCTGGAGGAGATGGTAATCTTTTTCTGAATAGTTTTATTTCTTTAATTAAGATTCCAAGGTATTCTCAGTCTATTGGTTGAAATTTGTTCTCACTTAGATATAAGCTTGTCTTGACCATAAAGTGCTTTATAGTGCGTTGTAAATCTTGCACCGTAAACAAAATCTATTTACTAACATGAAGTTTGCCAACTGTAACATAATTCATGATTTTTTTCCCCCTTGAATTGGGATTTTGGAGATAAATTCTATGTGGGAATTGAGGATGTCTTCATTGAAGGATCCGTTTTGGGTTTGGGAATGTTCGAAAAGGAAGGATTTGCATTTTCTTGTTTTCTTCATCGTTTGGTCGTGTGTGCGTGCTGGCACTGGAATTGCCTCCTATTTTTTTGATTTGTTTTACTTAGCTCTTCTTGGGTAATTAATTAAAGTTAATGGCCTATCTTTTGATAAATCTCCATCAAACTTAAGTAATCGATGAGGATGATCTAGTTATCATGCAGTTTCCTTGGCATAAGCTCCAAAGAGGTGTGCAAGTCAATATCTATCCTTCGAGGACATACATGCATATTTCTTGTATGTTAATGGGTCCTAGAATATGCGCGGGACACCCAGTCGCCAAGTTCCTCGCATTTGTGATGCTGATAGGACAAGATATCGAACTCGATATAGCTTTCATGTGATAGCGAGCAACTAAAAAACATTCCCTTTCTCTACACTTCTCCTTCAATATATTCACGTCCGGCGGAAATAACAATACCCTATGACATGTATACGACTACCAAATTTGATGATAGAAATGGTCTCTTTTGGTTTTTCTGTGACCAAATGGAACAAGTAGCACTAGTGTACTGTGCCAGGTTAGTTACGATTCATCACCAGCACACGCAAATAGCAGAGCTCAGTCCTCATATTGATCCCAAAGATTTCATTTGTCCGTAGACCTCAGAACATACGTATTGCACATACAAAAACTCTTCTGATAACCGAGAGAAATTTCTAAATCTCGGAGTAATTGGCCGGCAGTTGAAATCGCAAACCAGTGAAGCTTCGAGTCATGATTCAATTTAGTTAACATAAAGAGATTGAGAACTGTCGGATGTTAAATGACTTTTATCACCTCAAAAACCTTGTCGTAAAGAAGATTCGAACCCGAGCTTACCGGGCAACAAAAAGTACAGACAAAAGAACTGTGTCCAGTAAATCTCATAACCAATCCTGATTCCCGACTGCTTCAACAGTCTTCGAGCCCTAAACGTCTTCGAGCCCTAAACTAGATAGACAATAAAGAGAAGCCCCTCTTAAAGACAATGTACTCCGATAAAATGAATTGATAAACTAATGTGAACCTCTTTTTAACTGTCAACTTTTCACTTCTTTGCTTCCTCGTATTCTGCTTCTGGAGCTTGTTCGCCGCCCGACTGGGACCCTCCTGAGGACCCACCAGAACCCTTTGACATGTGCTCTCCAATCTTTGAAACGGCCTTATTTGCAGCGTCGATCTTGGCCTTGATATCGTCGATGTTCTCGCCCGCCATTGCATTCCTGAGATCTGCCACGGCAGATTCAATCTCCGAGGCAACCTCTGATGGGATCTTCTCTCTGTACTCACCCAAGCTCTTCTCAATGCTATAGATAGTAGTGTCCGCGTTGTTCTTGATATCGATCAAAGTCTTCCTCTCTTGATCTTTCTGGGCGTGCAGTTCAGCCTCCTTCACCATCTTGTCAATCTCATCATCCGATAATCCTCCAGAGGATCGGATTGTGATCTGCTGCTCCTTATTAGTGGCCTTATCCTTCGCAGACACAGTCACGATACCATTAGCATCGATGTCGAATGTAACTTCGATCTGTGGCATCCCTCTCGGAGCTGGGGGAATACCCATGAGCTCAAATTCACCTAAAAGCTTGTTGTCTGCTGCCATTTCACGTTCTCCTTGAAGAACCTTGATGCCCACCTGAGTTTGATTATCAGCTGCAGTGGAGAACGCCTGAGACACAGAACAACAAAGAAAAACTTGGTCAACCCACACTCCAGGATAGTCAAAAAAGCCCAGGTGCTGAAGACTTGCTATAAATCAGTTTTCTTCTGACAGTTCAAAGAAATTTGGGAGAGGAAGAGCAAACCTGCGACTTCTTTGTTGGGATCGTGGTGTTTCTACTAATCAGTCTGGTGAAGATTCCTCCAAGAGTTTCAATACCGAGAGACAAAGGAGTCACATCCAAGAGAAGCAACTCCTTGACATCTCCTCGAAGGATGCCTCCCTGAATAGCAGCTCCCATTGCAACAGCCTCGTCAGGATTAACACCTTTGCTCGGGCTCTTCCCAAAGATATCTGCTACTATTTCCTGCACCTTGGGAACACGTGTCATCCCTCCAACCAGCAGAACTTCAGTAACATCCTTAATTGAAATTCCAGCATCCTTGAGACAGTTCTTGCAGGGGTTTTTGGTCCTCTCAATCAAATGGTCCACTAGAGTTTCAAACTTAGATCTAGTAAGAGTGATGTTCAAGTGTTTTGCACCAGAAGCATCGGCAGTTATGAAAGGAAGATTGATGTCAGTCTGAGAAGTAGATGAGAGCTCTATCTTCGCCTTCTCTGCTGCTTCACGAAGCCTCTGCAGCGCAAGCTTATCCTTTGATAAATCAATTCCTTCGATCCTCTTGAACTCACTCACCAGAAACTCTAGCAGTGCATTATCAAAGTCCTCTCCTCCTAGAAATGTGTCTCCATTTGTTGCTTTGACCTGTACAGAGAGAGAACTAAGTAAACCTGCCAATTGATCAAGACCAAGTGTTACATAGACTAAAAATTATGCTTACCTCGAAAACTCCATTTGATATCTCCAAAATGGAAACGTCAAACGTTCCACCTCCAAGATCAAATACTGCAATAAGCCCTTCTTTATTGTTCATCCCATATGAGAGGGCAGCAGCAGTGGGCTCATTGATGATTCTCTGGACATCTAGACCAGCAATTCGTCCAGCATCTTTTGTTGCTTGCCTCTGTGCATCGTTGAAATAAGCTGGAACAGTGATAACAGCTTTAGATATTGTTTTCCCAAGATATGATTCTGCAGTTTCCTTCATTTTAGTGAGAACAAATGCTCCAATTTGGCTGGCGGAGTACTGCTGCCCATTGGCCTCAACCCAAGCATCACCATTTGGCGCTCTAACAATTTTATATGGAACCATTTTCATTTCCTTCTGCGTTTGAGGATCATCAAAACGTCTCCCTATAAGACGTTTGGTGGCAAAAAATGTATTTGTCGGGTTGGTCACGGCCTGACGCTTTGCCGGGGTTCCCACCATTAGTTCCCCCTTTTGGTTAAAAGCAACCACTGACGGAGTCGTACGAGCCCCCTCACTGTTCTCAATCACTTTAGGATTCTGAAGTAAATCAAATAACAGCAGGTCAAAAGTCTCATCCAAGATCAAGTTAAACATAATTGGCCAACTGAAGGGCAAAAAGTTCAAAACTTAAAGCCATCTATCATACCTTTCCCTCCATAACAGCGACACAGGAGTTAGTGGTTCCCAAATCAATGCCAATAACTTCATTTCCAGCTGGTTTTGAGCTGTAACGAACACGAAATCAGAAAACAGTATAGTGATGTTGAATAGTTACAGTCAGCAAGAAGTTTATTAAGTACCTGAATGGTCTTGCCAAGCTAGCCCATTTGTTGACAAGGGGTGAAGCTAATGGATTGGCATTGCCAGTTAACTGCAGGACAGGATAAGTTAACTTCTTAAGGAAATTGAGGTTAGGGGCACATCTTCAATAAAGTCGAAACAAGATCTAACTCATTTTTCTAAAATCAACAAGCTATAAGGCAAGATGAGGAGAGACAAAAGATTTTATACATAACGTCTAAGGATTTTAAGGTTTTTACAATTATCGGTCCAAAAGGGGGGAAAAAAACAGAAGCTTTTAAGAATCAAGCGATTAGAACCACACAGATGGAAGCATATCGTGCTTTCCAACACAAAGCTGAAGAAAATAACAGGATTGGAGCAGAAAGCTGACTGCTACCGAGCTAAAACTCAAGGGCCATTAGAAAAGCTTGAGAACCATATTGAAATTTGATCCATGCTACACGAAACACAAGACATCATTATCGCCCCGGATTCAACATTCCAATTAAATAAAGCAGAATCATTGAGCTTATTTCTCTTGGCCTGGATCAATTGCCATTCCGATCGAACTCGACTAATCAACAGACTTTCATTAGCTTCAAAGCCAAAGGTTCATTTCCCTGTCCAATTTCAGCCTTCTCATAGCCTAATACTCATAGGCAACATCTCAACGACACAAAAAAAAAAAGAGTACATTTAGAGAAAGAGAGAGGGAGCATACGGATTTGTAAGCAGAAAAAGAGGAGCCATGAAGCTCTCTTCGCCTCAGAGATCGGAGAAGCAGCGAAGTCGCCATTCCTCAGCGGATGGAAGCTCAGGGGGCGATGGGGCGATGGGTTTAAGGTTAGGGTTTTAGCAGGCGGACCGACTGAACAAGACGGAGGGCGGCATGCACTGTCTGTGGTTTATATATATCAGGTAGACCGACCAAAGTACCCCTGGGTGTCTGACGGCTATGTGCAGTGAATGGCCGTAATAAGACCTGGGAAAGGAGGCTAAAATGGGGAAATCAGCGGGGGCTATTCTTGGGAAAGAAGCTAAGGAGGAAGAGGATTTGATTTGACCACGCCGTTTTATGTTAGGCCTCGCTTCTCAGCCAATCACCATTTCCTTTGTTTAAAGGTAAAATCCAATTACAGGCGATGACCTAGAGTGTGTTTGGATTGAGAGTTGAGTTGAGTTGAATTTTGGTTTTAATTGGTTTGTAATGATTGTATTGTTGAATTATGAGAAAAAGTGTGTAAAAGTAATAAATAATTGAGAGAAAATAATGATTAAGTAATGATTGTGTTGTTGAATTGTGAAAAAGTAATAAATAGTTGAGAGAATTTAATATTAAAAATTAAATTGAATGGTTAAAAAAAATTAAAAATAAAAAAAGTAATAATTGTGATGTTAAATTGAAGATAAGTGGAGTTAAGTTGAGTTGAGTTGAACATTGTTGGGAAAACAAACACACCCAATGATTCTAAGTTAATTCTCACGTAATTTGGAGACTCTCAGGTCTCAAGTTCGAATTCCGGAATCATAAGTTAGGGTGGATTTTTTGGCTTGGGTTTGGAGTTATTTTTTATTTTTGTGAATTATACTAAGCCATCGGTAGTGTTACGCTAACGAGATCAGTGCTTTAATAAAAGTTCGTTTGATATGTTCGCAATTGAATACGAGAGCCTGAACATTGCGTAGTGGGAACAACAATATTGTCATCACCATTGTCTACCTTAAAGAGGGAACCCGATTGGCCATTTCTTTAATAAAAGTTTCTATGTTTTCCTTTGAGGCCTTGAAGTTCTTTTGTTTCTCACTAAGCCCCATCTTCTTTGCCAATATTAACAATTCCACCTTACAACAACCATTTTCTATTTTCTAGTGTTTGGGATATTTTGATGAAAATCAACGTTCAGCTTCGAATGAAATTCAAACAAGAAGTTTTGTCAGTGCCAGTGACGGCGACCCACGATAATGGCAACATAGCTCCTCATTATTCTAACATTTTTAATTGCGTGCACGGTCGAAATGGACACTAACCTAAAAGAAATATGAAAATTTTAACTTGTAAATTATTTTTCTAAAGATTATATTATTTTTTGTGGTTGATCGAATGAATTATGTTGATTTGGAGTTGCTCTAAAAAATTAGAGAGAGTAAGGAAAATGAAGATTTATACTCCAAATAAAACGGGACCTAAAATAATGCAACGTCATATCTCCATTTTTATTCAAGTTTTTAAGGAGAATAATCACGTAAAAGTAGCATATGACATTTGGTAGTAGCCACCAATATACTTATAATTTGAATTCGGAATTGGAATTTTTATTCCCGCAAACACCACAATTTGATTGGTGAATAGGTAGGGATGACAGTGGTGTGCATACCAAGAGAAGCACAACTGTACCACATTCTAAAACTACACCCCGTATCGGTAACAACAAAAATTCGCGATTATCCGTGCACTAAGAAATTAAATTAAATAAAAACATAACAATTAAAGATATAAATTAAATCAAAACCTATAAATGAGAATTATCCATGAATTAGTATTCTATCTCTATAATTTTATTAGGTTTTTATTAAATACATTAAGAAATATTGGGATTGGGCTTGGACAAAACTTGGAATGTTAGCATAATCTATATATGTATAAAAACATAAAGGTTGTGGTGCGATTTTTGTTCACAATTGTTTTCAACCATATTCGTACCACACCGTAGCAGCTCTTGAAATTAAAAATCATATATGCACCATAACCATTTGGTATAGTTATGTAGTGCAGAAAATAATGTTGTTATCAGCTGTTACAGTTTTTCACCAACGCCCTTGTCGTCCCAATTAATTAGTTGATGACGCAGCGTGTGAGCTATCACTTGATGCTACCATAACAAAATATAACTAAATTATAATATATATATATATATATATATAATATGTAATGCCATGTTAGTTCATTGTGATATAATAGGCAGGTAATCGAATTGCAATATTAATAAAATTTTGTTTGTTTGATAAGGGAAAAGAAAAATTGGGAATAAGAATTTTGTGTTTGGTCGGTTGGAATAAACAAATAATACATAAAATGAAAAGATAGAAGACCAAACACTCCCATCTAACAAAAAAATTTAAAAAAAATTAGAAATAAAAAGAAGAAGATGGAAATGAACCCAGTCATGGGACTTGCGAGCCTTGAGGCTGGGTTGGTAATAGCACTGCGAACCCATCCATGGGCTTGGGAGCCCTGGTGTGGCTCGAGGCTCATTCTCAAATGAGGGTTCGAACCCTACATGAGCGCCCAAGTCAGATCTAGCTTGGTGAGGTCCGATTTGTCTTCACCGAGGCTAGATTTGGTCTCAACTGCTCAAAAATAGTCAAGAGAGTCCCATTGTTTCGCTGCCAATGGTGGGCGGCGATGGCAATGGTGAAGGAATTGGTGGAAAGGTGACGTGTTTTGAAGATTCGACTAATAGTTGATGGTATTTTGATTATTTTTGTTTTTACTATGCATGAGTAATTTCAATTATACGTCAATAAGTAGGACAGTGGGACGTGGTTATTCAACCTCCATTACATATCAAAAGCCCCATTGGTGATTGCTATTACGATTATGGATGTAAACAAATAGCATAACGGGAATTACATGCGTAATCGAATTCCCGTTGCATGCAATCAAACGCGGCTTCTGGAAAACTTTGGTATCCAAGGTGTAAGTAAGGTTGTAGTTTGAGGACCAATTGAGAAACTTTTCATAGTTATAAGGGTATTTCTGCAATTAAGCCAACGCCTTACCGCTGCTTCTGCATTTCCAGAAGCTTCTGAAAACTCTTCAACATGCCGTCTGCCCCCTTCGTGCCTCGTGGCACTGAGCCGAGCTGAGCTAAGCTAACCCTCTTAAACCCTACCGACCAGAGTCCTTAAACCCTGCACTCACTCGGATCCATTCCCGGCGATGGCGACCTCCGTTCTCCTCCTCTCCCTCCGCCGCCGGGAGCTTCTCAGCTCTCCCTTGGCCGCTCACTGATTCGTATGCTCCCTGCTCTCTCTCCCTCTCTCTCTCTCTCTCCCTTTCTGTTAGCTCTCTTTTTGTTCCATTTTTGTGGTTCTTGTGCTGCTAAGAGCAACTACATTCATTTCACCAAGAGAAAATTCATGGGAAGCTCTTATTTCAAGACAAATTTGGCCCTTTCCGAAGGATCTGGCTCATTTTCGATTCGATTGAGGATTGCTCCTCTTATACTGGAATTGTTGATTTTGCTCAAATATATGCGTTTGCCCTGATAAAAGCTGCTTGCGATTAGTTTGACCTCAAAATTACGAGCTCGAAGTGCTAATGTAGCATCATATTCTGAATAAGTTATATTTCTTCCGGTGAAATTCACTTGCTTTTATGTTAGTTCAACTTTATGTCATTGCTGATTTTGATAGAAAGGGAGAGTGTGACCCGATATAGTCTGCAGGTTATGGAACAACACTGCCATTGATTTTATGCATTCATGCTTCTGGAAGATTTTACATTATTGTTCTCCTCATTCAGTGCTGATACAATGAAGTATATCACTTACCTTCAAAAATTTCATGTAGGTGTCTGCCAATTTGAATTCATCTTATGCTTCTCCTACCGTTAGTAGATGGGCGAGCTCAATAAGACCTTTTTGGTAGATTTCATTTCTGTATAATTTGTCCCTTAACGGTTCTAGCTGCTGTATCTGACTGTTGTTTACCCTGCATACAGTTCGAAACTGGCAGACAACGGTGTCATTGGTATTGATTTGGGAACCACCAATTCCTCTGTGGCTTTTATGGAGGGAAAGGTAGAATGACTTTAACTTCTCATCAGTTCGATTGACGCATATCATTACATATTCTTAAGTTGTCTAAAATTTTCTCCCCTTTTCAGATCCTAAAGTGATTGAGAACAGTGGGTGCACGTACAACTCCATCGGTTGTTGCTTACCCAGAAGGGGGAGCTGATGGTGGGAACCCCAGCCAAATGACAAGCTGTAACCAGCCCTACAAACACTTTCTTTGCCACTGAACATCTCATAGGAAGGCGCTTCAATGATCCCCAGACACAAAAGGAAATGAAAATGGTTCCATATAAGATTGTCGGGGCTCCGAATGGTGATGCTTGGGTCGAAGCCAATGGGCAGCAATACTCTCCTAGCCAATTGGGGCTTTTGTTCTTACCAAAATGAAAGAAACTGGAGAATCATATCTCTGGAAAACTGTGTCCAAAGCTGTAGTCACCGTTTCAGCTTGTTTTAATGATGCATAGAGACAGGCAACAAAGGAAGCTGGAAGAATTGCCGGTCAGGATGTTCAAAGAATCATCAATGAGCCCACTGCTGCTGCCCTCTTATATGGGATGAACAACAAGGAAGGGCTTATTGGAGTATTTGATCTTGGTGGTGGAACCTTTGATGTGTCAATTTTGGAAATATCAAATGGCGTCTTTGCGGTAAGATCGGTTTTTTTTGCCTTTCTACTATTCCTCTAGGAGGGTAGGTTTATTAAAATTGGTTTTGTGACAGGTTAAAGCAACCAATGGAGACCCATTCTTGGGAGGCGAAGACTTCGACAATGCACTGCTAGAATTTCTAGTGAGTGAATTCAAGAGAACTGAAGGGATTGATATGTCAAAAGCATAGGCTTGCACTGCAGAGGCTTCGAGAAGCAGCTGAAAAGGCAAAAATAGAACTTTCCTCTACGTCCCGGATCGATATTAATCTTCCATTCATAAATGCTGATGCTTCTGGTGCAAAATATTTGAACATAACATTCACTAGGTCGAAGTTTGAGACTATAGTTGACCACTTGATCAAAAGGGCCAGAACCCTAGCAAGAACTGCCTGAAAGATTTTGGTATTTCAACCAAGGACGTAACTGAAGTCTTGCTTGCTGGAGGAATGACTCGAGTGCCTACGGTACAAGAGATAGGCTGGAGATCTTTGGGAAAGCCCAAGTAAAGGGGTCAACCCTGATAAGGTTGTCGCAATGGGAGCTGCTATTCAAGGAGGCATCCTCTGGGGTGATGCGTAGGAGCTACTTCTATTGGATGTCACTCCATTTTCTCTAGATATCGAAACTCTTGGAGGCATCTTCATGAGATTGATTGGCAGGAACACCACCATTCCCACAAAGAAGTCACATGTAGGCCCTTCTCCTCTATTTATGGAAGTTCCCTTCAGTACATTTGGAATGGCCTGATGCATAGACTTCAACAGAGGCTATTTTGTCAATATATTCACATCCTCTAAATAGTGAAATTTGATTCATTGAAAACCTTCATTACGGGTCTCGTACTCATGATATCTGCTGTGCAGTAGTTACTGTTCCATTTCATGTTTTCAGGTATTCTCGACAGCAGCTAATGACCAAACCCAGGTAGGCATCAAAGTCCTTCAAGTAGTGCGTGAAATGGCAGCAGACAACAAGCTATTGGGGGAGCAAATAGAAGTGGCTTTTGACATTGATGCCAATGGAATCGTGACTGTTTCAGCAAAGGACAAGGCCCCAGGTAAGGAGCAACTTATCACAATCCGATCCCCTGGTGGACTGTCGGATGATGAGATCAAGAAAATGGTGGAGGAGGCAGAATTGCATTCCCAGAAAGACCAAGAGAGAAAGGCTCTGATTGACATCAAGAACAGTGCTGACACGACAATCTGCAGCAATTGAGAAGAGCTTGGGTGAGTACCGTGAGAAGATCCCTTCTGAGGTCGCATCGGAGACGGAATCTGCAGTGGCAGATCTCGGGAACGTAGTAGCGGGCAAGAACATCGAGGAGATCAAGGCCAAGATGGATGCCGCAAATAAGGCCCGTCTCAAAGATCAGGGAGCACATTTCTAAGGGCTCTGCAGGGACGTCTGGGTGTTGATCAGGCACCGGAAGTAAAGAAGTAAACTTTTCATTTCTGCACTTTTGTTGATCAATTTTTTGCTGGTTAAGCGAGCCGCGGTCAATGTGCTTCCTGGGAACGGGGATTCAACCAGTTATGTTGATGAGGCCCTGTGGGGACAGAATAACAGTTTTTATAATTTTTGTGGTTTCATGTTTAAATTTTGAGCGGTTCTCTTTGTTTCTTCAATATTCGAAATCTTGGAGTTTATTTCTTGCATGAGGTTGCGGCAGCCGATGAAGTTAATACTTTTGGGTATGCACATGTGCTGACATCTTCCGCTGTAGAGGAAAAATTCATCCCGTAGCCGATCTTCTAGTATTTGAGTTTACTGGCGTTATGCAGACTGCATTAGGAAACAATTACCCAACTCCCTGAAGTTTTCTGCTCATCTGAAAGAGTATGTTAAGGGTCTACTTGCATATCATACCAGCATTAAGTGCCAAACATGATGCCTGCGACGAAGATGAACTTGGACAATACCCGAGACGAACATGACCAAGCGCTCGATACATATTCTGAACCGTTCTCAAAGTAATGCAAAATTATTGCAAATAACATGATCCCCCATGGGCCATGACAATTGGACATCGGTTGGTTTGTTTCATCTTCAAGATCAGGCTCTCAGATTCTTAAAAGCAGATATTCTAAGTTCAGCTTATTCTATTGTTCATTCTTCCGTCCCACTAATGAAGGGACTATATATACATATATATATATATATATAATGTCTCATTACATAATTCGAAATAAATTAATGTTGTACCAAAAGCATGCTCCGGAGGCAACGAACTTCGTTCTGCCTTGAGACGTGAGCTTTTATTTCTATATTCAAAGACACCACGTATAGGTCATATATATATATATATATGTATGATGTCACCGGGCATCAGGGCAGGTAGCCATCGAATGTTTGATATTATTTTGTACATATCTCACATTTGCCGTCAGCCTCATAGTCATGCAGCTTGGTCTCAGTAAAGATCCAGCCTAGCTTTACTTAAACCACAACTATTGAGAATGTGTTCAAGGAAAGTCGGAAACTGACGATATCGACTTTCCTTGGAGAGAGTCCTTCCTACAAAGGAAGGCAAAGTTTGAAGCCAATGACATCGACTTTCCTAGAAGACACTCCCTTCCTACCAAGAAAGGTGGTTAATCTTCTACAAAAACCAGCACGAAGGGAAAATTTTCGATACAGATGAACGAGGCATTCTTTAGATCAGATCAATCATATAGCTTATTCAATCAAGGGAAATCTAGCCTATGGTTACCTTGGCAAACTCACAATGCTAAGCATATAGCTAAAATCAAAAGCTAGTGGAGATAGAGTAGCCTAAATTTTCAAGAACAACGTGGTGGCTTGATCAAGCAGAAACTTACTCAAGAAGCTGCAATTCATCTGTTAATCATGAACTAAATCTTAGTACCATGTAAATTACACTATGATCCAAAGTCACGAGGAGTTTCCACAACAGAGTGAATAGGAGAGAAACCAAGCCACGAGCGCATATGACAAATGATCAAGCTATGAAGCTCCCACACTAATCAACAATTGATCTTCTTTTAATTATTTAAGAGTGACAAGATAAGCTGTTCAGGAATATATGGAATCATAGATCAGCTAACGAAGATGATGGACGGGTCACAGCAGCATTCGTCGATAAGGCAGCAGCAACACAAAGCGGCAAGACTGCAAAGAAAAAAGATCAGTCCCAAGTATCAGAAGACTTGCATCACAAATGTTGCAGACTCGGAAAAGCATATAGTAACACACAAAACAATTAGCTAGAGACATCAGCTGAAGGAATTATTCTATTTGTCGCACATAATTCATAAACTAAATCCCAAACGAAATAACGTGATCACAGACTAAACCCTTCATTTAGTGAAGCAGGCACTAAAGAAAACCAGGATGTTCTTTGTTCGGAACGAATGCTATCACGGAAGTCTTGTCTGGCTCACAATGCAGATAAACAATCTGACAATAAAAGTTCATTACTTTGCTTCAGTTAAACGAATCTCCGGAAAAGCTTAAACGGCCAAAGAAGTAATGACGCTTTCACTGCATTATCCCCCTCAAGACACAGTAGCACAGTATGCCTATTCCGACTATCCAAACTGGCTGGTGTTATAATTCACACATACCTTTGCCATCACAGAAGAGGGAGGCAGAAGAAAGTTTCATCATAATTTGGCCAACTAAAAGCAAGGGATCACCCACACAAGAGATAAAAGAAAGAACAGATTTTTCTTTTTTTTAGGAGAATGGGGACATACCATCCTTCAAGAAAACCAGGTTCCCTGCGTGGCGGTGGCGGAGGGGCATAGTATTGAGGCGGAGCCTGCACCGGTGGGCCTTGATAATAACCTATAAACACCAGCAACAGTTTAACACAAAATCCAGAACAAAATGAGGAAGTATTTCACTAGCAGACCACAGTATACAATAACAAAATTACAGAGATCCAAAAGGAGGGGGAAAAAAAAGGATACAGAACAATCCAAAGTAAGCGAGGCAAAATTTTCCTGCACATTCAACTAATGATCTAACAAATTGTCCAAAAAATGCTAATAGAAAGAAGCTCAGGAGGCTTGAATTGTGTCGGTGTGACCTACGGGTTAAGGAGTGGAAAGAACATGATGAACCCCGACAGACAAAACTTCATGGGCACATTGAATTCCTTAAGCAGTCTACCCAATGAATGCATTTTAGCATATGGATGATTAGGAACACTCCTTGGCGACCCACATTCAGCTCACACACGCACATAAAGCGAGAGAGAGAGAGAGAGAGAGAGTGACCTTGAGCAGGGTAAGGGTAACCGTACTTGGGGTCGCTCATTATCTCGAGGATGAGGACGAGGATGAGCAGGCAAGGAGAGAATGGCTGATATTTGGTAAAGAGGACAGTGATTGAGGAAGAAACAGTTTTATGGGTTCTTCTCGACGTGGGGCTGTTCCTTTCCGTTCTGTTCTGTTTTTATAGATCAGTCCCTCCCACAGAGAGAGAGAGAGAGAGAGAGAGAGAGAGCGCGACAAGGAAAGGTGCCGGTCCGCGTTTTCTAGCAGCTTCTACACGTCAGTGTCGCATCATCAATATACGCTTTCCACTTCAACCTTGGCATCTTATTAAGCAAATCCCAATTCCCGCGGCAATGTATATATTTTTTCCCATTACAAAAGAAATTTATGGTATATTAATATAAGGAAATAAAAATTTCAAAGAAAAGAGTATAAATAATTTTATTGATGAAAATCTAAGATGGACTAGCGACGAATATGCGTCATTGTCCTGAACTAAGGGTGTAAATGAGCCGAACTCCGAATATACTAGACTCTAACTCGGCTCGTTTATTAGTTAGCGAGCTCAGGCCCGAGCTGGAGCTCGTGCGAGCCTAACTCTTCGAGCTTAGTCTAGGCTCGTATAACCTTGCCATGCCAGCAAAGCTCGACTCGTATAAGGCTCGTGAGCTCAAGCTCGTATAAACTCAGGAGCTTGAATTCACATGGATTTGAATTGGATTACCGTAATAACTCATAATATATATATATAACTTATAAGAATATATATGTATAAATAAAAAGCTCATATAGGCTCGTGAGTTTCATTAGTCGAATATAATCGAGTTCGGTTAGGCTCGTTTAATAGACGAGCTCAAGCTCAGACAAGCTCGAGTTTTATAAGAGCGAGCCGAATTTGAATTTTCATCGATTCGAGCCCGAACCATTCACGAATGTCGTTTACGCTCTTACCCTGAACTCCGTATCATTGCGTATTTACTTGTTTCCTAAGGATAAGTTTCTGTTTCCTTCATTTTCAACTTCCCCAGAAACGGTTTCCATTTATAGCTCCATATTTATTATATTATTATCCCTAACATTTTTCTCTTTCTTTCTTTTCCCGACGTGGGTATAATTAAAAGGCAAATTTCACCCACATGTATTAGTTAAAAAGGTTGAATGCCTAATCTCCTAAATTAAGATTTGGAGTATTGCTAATAGGAATAATTCATGATTAGAAGAATTTTATTTTCTTAGTGAGCCAATCAGTTTGAACTGAATTAATTCAAACCCATCAGACTTATGAATACCTGAATATAAAAAAATAAATGTCATGCATAAACTGACCAAAACACCATAGAATAACAAAAATTAGGAAATACGAAGGTTAGCTAACCTAGCTCCAACAATATCTTCAAAAGGCGGCATAACTTCTACCGATGGTGCCGACTAGAGTGCAGTCGATGATAAACTCTCCGAATTTCATGCAGCCAATCAACAACTTGTTTCCGATGGAGTAAAGTAACGACGTACATTGATGATCCAATCCAACTCCAAGAGGTGATGGGTGGAGTCCGCCAGAGAAAGTTATATGGGTTATAGGGAGCACAGGACTCTCCATACCCATAGCAGTTGAGATGTCAATGTTTACAGTTTCCTACACGGTGCTTGGCCCGGCCGGGTAGCACAGTGCACGGCATGATTTGCCACCATTTTGGGGTTGGGAAGAGTCAATATCTTTTAGTACTAAAATTAATTAAGGGCCACAAATAACGTAATCACAACAGATCTAATGGTCCCAAAGGTATAATGATATTAATTTTTCGACAGCTATATACAATCGCCCAATTTCTATAGTAACACGAGGTTAATTGCTAGCACCAAACATATAGGAAATTGGTTGAGGTTCACTAACAACCTTGATTAGGGCTGTGGTGGCCGGAGTTAAGCCACCGTAGCCGCTATCTTCTTCTTGTCGCTCTCTCTTGTTGAGCGAAGAGAGAGACGGAATACTGCAAAACGGTGGTGACCCGACACAACCACCTTCATGCCTCTCCTTTCAATTCCTTTATGTGGCAATTTTAGTATATTCAAAAGAGTAGTCGGGGTAATTCTATCTTTCTGGCTATAATATTATCCCGATTCTTCTTAAACTCATCTCTAACTGGGATTAATTGCTTAATATCTATATCCTGGCGAATTCCTACTTAATTTCTATCCAATAATCACCAAACATAAGCTTAAGATTTCAAAAAAGCTCTTTATCGGGCTACTAACCGTTTATTTTTTCTGTCTGTATCTTAGTATGCAAAATTCTAACGGGTCTAATTCTATTCGAGTTGGATTGGTCCGCTAAGGGATATGATTCTCCCAATTAAGAATTTTTTTTATTTACAATACTCAAAATTGAAATTTTATTTAAGGGAAATAAAAGTGAACCGCTTCAACCAACCATGATTGGTCACCAGACGTTGCTTCAATGTATATTATAGCTTCTTCTCCTTCTCCCCAGCAAAAAGAAGGAGGGGAAAAAGGTACGCGTGGTATTATATGTGTGATAAAGTTTTTTCTTTTTCGGCACCAAGAGGAGATTGGTGCATATAAAAAAGGCAAAGTAAACAAACATGGGGATAGACCTACCTTAGGAAATATTCTTATTCTCCCAAGAAAGTGATGAAGAAATACATGTACATGTTTCATCCATAAATAAATACATACATGTACGTGCAATAAAATTACGTCAAGTTTAAATCTTATAAATGAAGAAAATTTATAATTGAAAAGGTTTTATTTCTTAATGAATCAATCGAGCTCGTGCGTAGATTAATTCGGACTTATTATTAGACTTTTAAATATCAACTTATGCACATCATGAAAAGTAAGAAAGCTCCGTCAGATGTGCACATGAGATTGTAGGTGGCAAAAATGGTGGGGGAATGATATGTTTCCTTGTATACACTTTGCCTTAGTCACGCGAATTCATTCTTTCTGTTATAGGAATTTTTTTTTAAAGTTACAAAAGAAATTTATGAGTCTAATATAATTAAATAAAAATTCTAATATCTAATAAAAGGTAAGTATAGGCAATCCCACCAAGTATCAAACTTGGAACCTTTTGATTATTAGGTAAGGTCATACGCCACCTCACTACACCCTTTTTAGTTAAAAAAACTCCTTATCAATTCCATGTTGATCTCTACTTTGGTTCGTGTAAATGTTCCTCAAGCAAAAAAATAGGCAAGAAATTCAAATAACAAGATCTCTAGTTTGATCTTCCATCACTTGACAATGGGGATGGGGGCTACGTAAGCCCGATTTTTGATGTGAATTCGGCAGATCGTCCCCCCTAATGGGAAAGAAAGGCAGAAAGAAATAAGAAAGAGATTATTCCCTGAGAGCTTGTCCAGTACTACCAGTACCAGAAATGCATCTGTGTGTAAGCATAGCATTTATGGTCAAACCCGCCCAGGCCAGGACATCCGGCAGAATGCTTGGCCTTTTGCGCTGGAAGCGACACCCGAAGGGTGAGCTTCTGGCGATTAGCTTCTAGCACTAGATAATAGGTATTAGGCATTCTGAGCTGGAAGGAGGCAAGTAAACGAAGGGAGGCATTTTTAGGCTAATTACGTAAAAAGACATGACCTTTGCTCAAGTTCTCAATTCTAGCACGATCTTTCAGAAATAGTATAGAAAAATAAGACATTTCAGTGTAATCTCAAATTTAGCACTCTGTTAAATATTCCGTCAATTTTAATGGTATTGGCTAACTAGTTATTAACAGTGCCATATATCGCCATATTATTTGAGTGGACCCATATTTTTTATTTAATAAAAATAATTCGAAATTTTTTTTTAAAAAGGAAGGGTTAGGCTATAAATAAGCAAAGGGAGAAGGGGGCCGGCGAGGCAGGCGGTGGTGGCGGTCTCGATTGCGGCAACCACCCCCAATCGGGGTCAGCGGCCACCACAGAGGTCACCGTCGACCCCAATTGGTGGGTGGTGGCCGCAATTAGGGCCACAGTCGCCGAAATCGAAGGAGCTCCGATTTCGAGGCTCCTTCGATTTCGACGGTGTAACCTCGATTACAACCACCATCCCCCCTAATTGGGGTTGGTAGCCATGACAGAGGTCGCCGTCGATTGAGCTCCTTCAATTTCGGCGGTGGTGGCCTCTATTGTGGCCACCCCCCACCCCCACAAAATCAAGGTCAACAGCGACCATTTGTGATGGCCGCTGATCCCGATTAGGTGTAGTGGCTGCAATTGAGGCCACTACCACCGACCCCCTCCTCCTTTTGCTTATTTTCAGCCTGACTTTTCCTTTTTTAGAAAAAAAATTAGAATTATTTTTATTAAATAAAAAATGTGGGGTCCACTCATTGAATAATATGGCGACACGTGACACTGTTAATGCCTAATCAGCCAATACCATTAGAATTGATGGAATATTTAACGGTGTGTTAGGTTTGAGACTAAAATGAAAGGTCGTGCCTCTCTGTACTACTTTCAAAATGTCGTGCTAGAATTGAAAATTTGAACAAAGGTCGTGCCTTTTTACGTAATTAGCCATGTTCATTTCATATTTCTTGAATATAAAAGACTCGAATATTCCTTACCGAAAAAAAAGGTCTCGGAGTTTTCTAATTTATTTGTTTATAAAAATAATCTTTACTTAACTCAATTTAACTAAACTTTACTTTACTTTACTTTTTTTTCAATTCAATAATACAATCATTATTCTTTTTATTTTTTCTTTAAATTATCTCTCATACTTTTCTTATCCATTATTACAATTAATTTTTTAATACTAAATTCTCTTAATTATTTAATATTTTTTTTCTTAATTTCAACATTTTTTCTTCAATTCAATAACATAATCATTACTTTTTTATTTTCTTTTTCAAATTCTCTAACATAATTTTTCCAATTATTTTTTTTTCATCTTCTCAAATCAAATTTAATTTCGTTACCAAACGCTATGGTTATATTTGCAAAGTTCCTGAGAAAATTTTGATAAACAAGCAATATTGATGTAGCGAGCTAGAGAAGCCGATAAAAATTACTATAATTACCGAAAATTATGACATATCATTCTGATGATTAATACACATTTATCCATTTACTGTAACATATAGTTGATATTTCTTTATACTACGTGACTTGTGGGATCACCAAAAAAAAAATCTCAAAATTTAGTCGTTATGTTCACGTTTCTATGCTGGCTT
The DNA here is from genome assembly GCF_007655135.1 of Punica granatum. Taxonomy (NCBI): domain Eukaryota; kingdom Viridiplantae; phylum Streptophyta; class Magnoliopsida; order Myrtales; family Lythraceae; genus Punica; species Punica granatum. Next base: position 8,677,773 of record NC_045129.1, read on the forward strand.
ATGTTTTAAAAAAAGCCGAACATTTTTATTTCGTTTATTGCTGTGACGAATTGATACAGATAAAAGTTAGCTGAGAAGAAGAACAATGCGACTTTTTAGAAATCGATATAAATAAAACTTTACTAGAGAGAAAAAAAAACAGATATTGTACGTACACGGAATAATACGAACATATGTTGGCAAATCAAACATGCAAGAATATATTATTGATAAATTCGGGACATAACCAAAGCTCGTACGAGCAAAATCCTTTGTGGGCTTATGACAGGACCTTGTGCAAACAAAGGGAATTAGAAACAGAAAAGAATATGTTCCCACCATGAAGAAGCAAAACATCAACCATCTCGTATTCATATTGCACAACTTTTGTATATGTAAATTAATGTGTATGCCGATATACCTTGAGGGATCAGAATTATAAATTCCCCCGACTTGTGTTGATCACTTTGCTAATCAACTTGGTAGAGGTGCTTTCGCTTTTCTTAATCAAATTCTCATCGCTGGGAGAATCTTCTTTTTCTTCCTCTTTTTTCCTTCTTTTCAGCTGGAAAATTGACTTGGCAGCGTATTTTTTGTCCCGTCGAATCCAATTCGACTCAAAACTGAGTATTCATTGTCCCAATTGAGTCCAGAAAGCTTTTCGATCTATTGCGGAAGCAATAATATTCCAAGAAACGGGTCAATCTCCCCTTCCCACAGGGCATACGGTTGAGGTATTTGTACAATGAGGATTGGTACGTACCCAATACAACATTAGAGAGACAAGAGTCTTGCTCTTTTTGTAAGAGTAAGAGAGACTCTTTTTCTCTCAAGAAATGCTTTTTAAGGCGCAAAATCATGCAGATCAAGGTCCAAACCGAACAATACTTATTGGGCCAGGGCTCTTTTATATGGCGAATCGTGGACTCACACCTCATTATTGGCGCGCCATCTTCTGCTCTAAGTTTAATTAGTCCGCTTATAAGGGATGAATGAGAAAGGAGGGCGGTGGTGGCCCCAATTCCGGCCACCACCGTCCAAGCGAGGTCGTCCCAAATCTCCCTCTTTTTCTTCGAAGATTTCGAAGAGAGAGAGGGACAATTGGGGGCGGTGGTGGTCCCGATCCTAGTCACCACCGCCCAGGTGAGGTTGCCGGCGACCAGAATCTGGGCCATCACCTCCCCCTTCCCTCTCTGATCTTACTGTCTTCTCTTTATTTATATATATATATATATATATTCAGTAATTGCATTAAAAAATATGGGGCCAAACTGTAAAAAAAGTAAATATTTGGCAAAAAGAAAACTACAAATTTTCAATACTTAACTTTATCAAATAATTTTGAATTAACCAATTAAGTATTTATTCTCTGAAATGATTGAGTTTTCAGCACTTAATTTTGAGTGTTTAATTTTAAGTCCAAACAAATATAACCTAAGCGTTCGATGAAATTTTGTTCATTTTCTCTTTTCTCGATAAAGAAAAATAAAGAAAATTTTGTTCAATATATTTAAGTATGCAGAAGCATGCCAGATCATGCATTATTAGTGAAGCACTTCTCTAACCTTCATTGGAAATTGATTAGCATTTCCTAATTTGTTTGTGAGCGTTATACATATTCATTGGAGGGACAACATATGTTGCATTTTTTGTGATGCTCTTCTGTGTTATCAATCGCAATTTGATTAGTTCTCTAATGAGATGGTTATAATGGTGCATGTGATTAAATATCATGGAATTAAGTACAAAGGGCTCTCTCTAAGCACCTAACTCATTGATAAATTTATTCGGATGTGTTGAACCCCTGGACATTTGCCTAAAGGATTGGTGCCGATTAGTATCTATTTCTTTAATTCTTATGGTCTTTATTTATAGTCCTAATTTTCATTCTAGACTTCTTTACATATAATCTTTGGAATCAGACATTAGTTTCTGCCATTACTGCTTCTTGCATGTCGTTCTACCCAGGAAATTTTTCCAAAAATTCACAGAAGAAAAGATGGGGTGGCAAAGCAAGTATTGATATGCTCTTTTTCCATCAGTCCATTATTTGTCCTTTCACTTTTCTTTCAACTAATTTATGTGCTCTTTCCACTTTTTTATAGGTACTCTTTCTTGGATCATATGATGTTTAAGTTCATAAAATTTTCTCACTTTTCTCCCCTCATCTTCTCCTCATAAATTGGTTGATTTAATAAGCTTTTTTTCATGCCGGCCCAATTTATTTTACAGGTTCTGGGTTTGATTTAAAGTTAGCTAATGGCTCAGAATGCCTACCTTTTGCCCTTATAAACATTGTTTTGCCGTTGTTCTTTCACCTATCTCACTTAAATAAATCCCTTTGAATGCTGAGTGGTCATCTTTTTAATATATATTTTTCTTTTATAGAGGGAAAAACATAGTTGTGGTTGCAAGAGAAGTTGATGTCTCACCCTTATGCGTAAAGTAAAGGAAATGGTAATGTCCTTGGCGGTGTTTTCTCAGTATGGTGGTAAAGTTAACAGAAAGGTTGTCGAATCGGCTGCTTCTTTTGCAACATCTTAGAATTGATCATACAAGAAATGGTATAGTAGAATTGAAATCACTAAAGTGCCATAATATAAACTAAATTATGTTAACATAATACTACTCCTGTCAATAAAATTGGATAGTATAATTTTATTTAATTAATATATATTGTGTATTATTCAATAATACTACTTCTTTTGCAACATCTTAGAATTGATCAAACAAGAAATGGTATAGTAGAATTGAAATCACTAAAGTGCCATAATATAAATTAAATAATGTTAACATAATACTACTACTGTCAATAAAATTGGATAGTATAATTTTATTTAATTAATATATATTGTGTATTAATCAAAATTTTTAAACATTCCCCGCGCGTAGGTATTCATCTAGTTTGAATTGAAACTAATACACATACTGTAGATTTTGCGTAGGCAAAGATGTCGGGATCACCATAGTTATATAACTTATATTTGGACTTAATTAATCGATATCACATGATTCGATTGAGAAATGCACTCTTAATTTGTGGTATATCCACATGATTTCATTGAGAGATGGAAGAGTCGATTACTGTCTTTTTGCAACCGATCCTCGGAATAATGCCTAGCACATATATCAAAATCATTGCTATATATAAAATATACATACATACATACATATATATATATATATATATATATACAAGGTGTTGGCACAATTTATAGTACTCTTGAACAATTGGCAATTTCTTGGAATAAATCGTTGCCTACCCGTATAATCTCTATATCTTATAATGAGCGAGTATCCAGCGTCTAAACATAGATCCTAAAACTGACTGATAGATTACACATAGATCCACCAAGAAAAAAGTGAGAGATTATATCTATCGATTGATAGGACAACCGCCTCCATGAACACTATATATACACGTACATATCAGTCCTGATCCTCCCCATTCAACAACATTATCTACCTCTACAGTTTTTTTGAGTTCTTGGAGAAAGAAAGAAAGAATGGCGAGCAAGAGAAGCTCTTCGTGCGATGGTTCGTGGTGGCTGGTGGCTGCAACTCTCCTCTTGTTTCTCGTGCTTCCTGTTAACGGTGAATCAAGTCCCGATAGGTATATATATATACAATAAATCGACCAATATAGGGATTTCTCTATTCATTTTTCTCATATCTCTTCACGGACTCATCATTTTTCTAGAGGCAAACCGTTGAGTTGAATATATATACGAGACTTATTTTGGAAGTGCAATAATCTACAAGTTCTTTTCAAAAACCCGCCTTATTCATGGTGCTATATATTATACCTTTTTTTTTTCCCATGGCCGGCCCCTTATTCACAGGCCCTCCATATGCAATTGTGTGCAGGAAATCCAGAGCCGGGCACGGTCGTGAACATGGGTACGGGCATGAGCATGGGCACTGGCACATGCCACTGATGCCAATGCGATCACTTAATTCTCCAATCCAGCTACATGTGTCTGACCATAAGGTAATATCAGTTTACACCTTAAATTTGGTCCAAAAAAAAACCTACACTTTAAATAAATTTCTTGTGTGATGATCCACACACAAGATACATCCATTTATAATAACATATATTATAAAAGGTTATAAATATGAATATCCAAAAATATTAGTAGGAGAAAAAGGCTAAAAATTGAAATTAACGGCAAGTAATTAACTATTGGGGGTGTACGTACACTATTGGCAGGTGGTGATGGAAAATGGGAATGTGGAGGTGATACTCAACAATCCCCAGGGGCATGTCATTGGCATCAGACACGGCGGAATCGACAATTTACTCGAATTCCATCACAAAGAGAGCAAACGAGGGTTTGTGTCTCCATAAAATTTTCCTTTTTTTTTTAAAGCATAATTTTGCTTTTAATAATAATCTATTTTTGCGGTATTAATAATAATAATGATTAATAAAATAGTTTTTTTGTATTCACTAATGATTACACTAGATAATATATTCAACGTACATACTAAAATCCATGCATGGTCTCAGGTACTTGGATCTGGTGTGGAATAGGCCGGGAGAAAAAGACAGATATGACCGGTAATTTTTCTTTTATCCAAAATAATTGAAATATCTAATTTTCCCTGCTAAAATCCTAATTACTCTCATTCATTAACACAATTTTTTCTTCCTTTACTATCACGCATACTAAGATTAGCTTCAATGATTATATCAATATGCAGGGTCGACGGAACGAAATTTGAGATCATAACCCAAACGGAAGACAATGTGGAGATATCGTTCGTCCGAACATGGGAGAACTCCACCTATCCTTATGTGTCACCGCTTATCATTGACAAGAGGTGTGATTTACCGGTTCAAATATGGAAAACACGTCATTCAAGTGAAAAAAAAAATGTTAATGAGTTTTGACGCTACGCCTCATAAGTTACACATTTTGGTTTTCGAATTGTTCTGCATAACGTACTGTCATTAACTCGACTCTAACTTTGACGTTCCATGCAGATACATAATGCGCCGGAACGTTTCCGGATTCTATGCGTATGCCATACTCGACCATCCGGAAGGTTGGCCTGCTTTTGAGATGGGCCAGGCTAGGGTTGTCTACAAACTCAATGGACAAAAGTATGAGATTTAATCTTAATTTCTTTGTGAATTCAAAATCATTAATTTTGGGCTTATTTTTTAAATTTGATCGTATACTAATCATTTGTTATTCTTTAATTTTTGTGTACTCCGTACAGGTTTCACTTCATGGCTATGTCCGATGACATGCAGAGAATTATGCCAACGGAACAAGACAGGAGCCGGGGCAAGACCCTTGCTTATAAAGAAGCCGTTCTGATTACCGATCCATCGAATCCGGAGCTTCGAGGAGAGGTATCGAATAAGAGCTCAAGAGCTTTGCATAAGAATCATCTATAATATCCTTTGTAGTAATTGATAAGATTTATCGATCATCAACGCCCAATCGATTTGACAATTGAGTTTCACGCATTCTATTAATATTATTTCCGATCATTTGTTCAGGTGGATGACAAGTACCAGTACTCTGGGGAGACTGATGAGACTAAGGTGCGCGGGTGGATAAGCGATGACCCAAAGATTGGCTTTTGGATGATCACACCAAGCGATGAGTTCCATGCAGCTGGCCCGCTGAAGCAAGAGCTCACCAACCACGTCGGCCCCATCCTTCTCAATGTAAGTTCTTCACCTGCGGACAAATGACCTTTTGAATTCGAATTTGCACATTTGTTGTGGATGCAAGTATAAATCGGCAAATAACTCCTTTTACTAGTTGTGTGTGTGTGTGTATAGATGTTCGTGAGCAGGCACTACGCCGGAAGAGACATAAATGCAGCATTCGGGGAAGGGGAAGAGTGGAAGAAGGTGTTTGGACCTTATATGGTCTATCTCAACTCAGCCACTTCTGAGCATCCCTCTTCCAGATCGCTCTGGGAAGATGCAAAGCATCAGGTAATATATACATATACGTGTATTGATGCTGTGCATGAATGTCCATATAATGATCTCAAAATTTTGCTGATCATATTGATTCTAACTTCTTTACCTTTTTGCCATTCAGATGAAAATCGAGACCGAGAGTTGGCCATATGACTTTACTCAATCGAAAGATTACCCTCATTCCAGTGAACGGGGCACTGTTTCGGGTCAACTCTTTGTCCATGACAGGTTCGTGATCACTTCTCCAAATTAACTTCGATATTTAGTGAATTACGTTCATTGATGTGCAGTGCATGTGCAAAGACATATAAAGCTGTGTTCAAACTGATTAATACTTTCTGATTGTTGTCGTTCAGATACGTGAACGAGAATGATATGCCGGGAGCCTCTGCATATGTTGGACTGGCGGCTCCCGGAGAGGTCGGATCATGGCAACAGGAAGGCAAAGTGAGTACTTAATCTTTTCTTTTTATTTTCGTTCATTTTCACGCGTAATTGATTCTGATTGCAACATCGTTCCCCCCTCAAATGTTCAGGGCTATCAGTTCTGGACTAGGGCCAATGAAGATGGTCACTTCGTGATTAAAAACATCCGAGTCGGCACTTTTAACTTGTACGCTTGGGTGCCGGGATTTATCGGAGACTACAAATACGAAGACAACATCATCGTTACAGAAGGTACGCCAATATAAAAAGCCTCTTGACTTTTGACTGATCATGTTTTCGAATAAATAGCGATTGAGATCTGTCCTTATCATGTTTTTTCAATAGGATCCGAAATAAGATTGGACGGGATTGTCTATGAGCCTCCGAGATACGGACCCACAATTTGGGAAATGGGCATCCCTGACCGCAAGGCTGGCGAATTTTACGTGCCAGATCCATCCCCGACGCTGGTGAACAAGCTATTCATCAATTCGAAGCCTGACAGGTTCCGTTTACTTAACATGATCCAGCACTTCTCTGGCACAATCTGATAAAGAATTGGTTTCCTAACTCGATCTTCCCTTATTTCATGGCTTCAGGTTCAGGCAGTACGGTCTGTGGTCAAGGTATTCGGAGATCTATCCAGATGGTGATCCAGTTTATACCATAGGAGCCAGTGACTACACTAAGGACTGGTACTTTGCTCACGTCACGAGGTATACGACGGCTAACTCGATCAATTTTACTCAGAAACTCGCAAAGTGAACCTAATTTTGATTATTAGTTCATGGTTCTAAAGTACTATTTTGATTCTTCTACGTATGCAGAGATACTGGAAACTCCACGTTCGTGCCGACTACAAGGACTATAAATTTTGAGCTTCCACGAGTATATCCATGGGCAAGCTATAGACTACAGATTGCGGTGGCTGCATCCCAGGCAGCTCAGATACAGGTATACTCATAATTCACATTTCCATAGATTGACATTGTTAATCTGTACAAACTAATAACATCAGCTCGTATAGTTAATAACCGATCTGATAGTTCACTAAAGTTGCATAGTTCTAATTACTTCACTCGATCTTTTGCCCGGAAGTAGATAGGCTTATCAGATTTCTTTCGGCTATCATGACACCTGCAGTCATGCATGTAACATCCATTCGCCGGATAATCATTCATATGCAATATATATATATATATATATAAGCTGTAGACTTGAGCTCATGAACATGAATGTTTATCGATGTCAGGTGCGGTTCAATGACCCCCGGAGAAGGAGGCCCCAGTTTTCGACAAGGACAGCAGGATGGGATGATGCCATAGCGAGACACGGGATCCACGGGCTGTACCGCTTGTACAGCTTCGACGTTCCATGGTATTATCTCCGCCCGGGAACCAACACCCTCTCTCTCACTCAGCCCCGGGCCTGGGGTGCTTTCACGGGGTTGATGTACGACTACATTCGCTTCGAAGGCCCTCCCCGATGATTTCAAACGACGGATGCTGCTTTGGAGAACTCTGATTATACGAACTTTTTGACAATTTTTTCAAGATATATGGAAGGCCATGAGCCTAGTAGAAAATAGAAAATAAAAGAGGCACATGTAAGTCCCATCCATGCGAATAACCTGACAACTTCTTGGTTTCGAGTGAAGATATAGCTATGTATACGATTCCTTTCAATTATATTTTTTGAGGATGATGAGGTAGCCATATATCATTGTAACATTCCGAAAATTTTAGTAGCTTAATATATTTTGAATGTATTCTTAAAACATTTGCACGTTGACCTTTTAAAAGATTATGAATGTATAATCAGTTTATAATTTATAAGATAAGTTTCTTTTTAACTTTCCATGTTTCATCATCCATTTTATTGTTATTAGCTCATCCAATTTTAAAGTGCCACTTATCCCACTTATCCGTCTTGATCCACTTCTACCGCCTCAACTTTGTCTATATTCTGCCTCCTTCGATTTTCTTTTCATTTAACCAGATAGAGGTCGAGAGAAGCAGAGGGACTTCGGAGACGAAATATGAGGGAAAATAAAGAACAATTTTAGAAAAATAGAAAACGTTCATTCTTCGATACTTCGGGGTATCAGGGCTTGCCAAGTGAGTAACGTATTATTAAACTAGTATTTTTATTATCGTTCTGTTAGTATTTTTGGAACTATATCGTCATGGTCATATCAGTGTCATGGATCATGCATGTATTTTTATACGATCGATCACGATATTTGAAAATGGGATAGTGAGGTTTGCACTATGCAGCTGAGATTGATCATCAATCTCAGTATTTCTCTTTAGCGTATTGCTTTCTGTCGTTCTTCTTCAGTATAATTTGATTGGCAGGTCACGTGTATAAAAAGCATAGCCTAAGACAAATATAACCAAAAAAAAATTAAAGAAGTAAGACAAGAAAATTGAAATTTTTGCCTAGTTTAAAAAAAATAAAAAGCCAAAACAAGGAAAGAAGATTTTCATCGAAGACTCCACATTCCAAGAAACCTGCAGCAGCACAATATTCTCACACACGCTTCACAAAGTTGAATGGTTCCTTCTATATGCAACTTCATGTTATGGGAATATAGAAGGAGAAACAATCGATGTACAGTGTATGCATGCATTGATCAGTCTAATTCCCGGTTAGCTTATTAGGTTTCGATTGAAACCGAATGTTCCAAGTCTCCCAAAATCAGAACGTTTTCACCGATCAGCAAAACTTTCTTCCCGCTCTCGTCTGCGACACAGAGATGATTACAAGGATCTACTATTATGCTCGTCTGAAAATGCTGGAATGGAACAGTATGCACACGGTCAAACCCGATCAACTGCTTCTTGGGGAAACCGCCGGTCGATCTCGGTGCCCGGGAGAACAGCATCACAACGTGGGCACCACCCTCATCACCAGCGTTCATCACGGACATCTGCACCAGGAATCTCAGTGACTCGCAGTATTCGACCTCATCTGTCTATACATAGTTAAAGCCTTGAGTCTCCTCAAGGACCCGGTTCCAGTTGGACAGTTTTCTGAAGGACCGTAGTAAGCGCAGCTTCTTGGGGGCAGAGAGGAACTTGTAAGTGAAGCTCGTGTAGAATGCTCAAACCCGTAGATCCGGTCCCTATTGTAGAACCTATACGTTCTTCCAGGATAGCCTCGAGAGGGATCAGCCCGCATGTTCATGTCGCTCATCGGCGCACGGGTGAATGACTCGGGATACCAAGTCATGGGAAGTCTTCCACCTGGAAGGACAACAGATTCCTCAAGTTTCGCTCCCATTCTGAAAGAAATGTGTAGGCCTATATACAAGTAATAACCTTCTTTTGATTCGTCCTAGGAGATTCATGGCAAGGCAGAGAAATGAGATAATTCAGATCCTTCGGCGGAACTAACCTGGATTAAAATCACCAAACACAACTTCTGCAGGGGCTTTCCCACCAGCTTCCCCGGGATATCCAATCCACAAAATGCTTGAGATCCATGGGTTGCTCTCCGCAAATGTAACATCGAGGGGTCCACCGCCAGTAAGAACAAGGATGATTGGATTTTTGCTTACAGAAGCGACCGAAGATGCAAGATCCATCTGTTTCCCTGGTAAGAGGAGACTGACCCGATCATGATCTTCCTTTTCTTGGGTCATATCTAGGACTGCCACTACAATGACGGTCTCGGCTTCTTTTGCAGGAAGAACCTCTTCCCTGAACCTATCTTTGGAATCACAGGGCACGTCGCTGCAACCTGCAAAGAAAGCCGTGTTCTGTATGCACTCTCTCAGTTCCTCAAAAAGGCTTCTTGGATTGCAGGGAATTCCTGTGAAAACAAGGAAACTTTGACGTAAATCTCTACTACAATGCTTTAAGACCAATTACGAAGATAATTTGGATGAACTAAACAAAATTAAGTAGAGTGAAAGTGTGAGATCCGACATTTTTTTTTCAAACATCCATATATACACATATACTTAAATATGCTTATACGCATATATATATATATATATATATTTATATTTATATATATTATATACAATATACTTTTATGTGCGGGAGCATAGCAGGGGCTCCACGTATTATTTCCTTATTTTCTTTCTTTGCTCTGTTTTGACTGGGGGAAGACAGAGAAGAAACAGAGCACTAGAGAGAGAGAGAGAGAGAGAGAGGAAACATAGTAGAAGGGAAGAAGTGAGAGCTCGATCGAGAGTTTGGGCAGGATTACAGTAGAGGAGGAAGGAACGAAATCGAGAGGACGATCGGGGAGCGAGAGTTTCGGGGTGATAGCAACAAAGAACCGAAGGGATGATAGGCTATGCCGAGAGTATAGTCGCTGGGAAATTCGCAGTCATTCCAAGGGTAGAGTTTAGATTACAATTGGTTAATTAATGGGCGTGTTAGGTATGTATTGTTTGAGCTGACGTTGTTCGATTTTCTTCCTTTCTGTTCTTTCCCTTGAAATTTTGTAGTAACGTGGAGTGGAGCAGAGCAAGGAAAGGTGATATGCATGAGAACAGAAGGGCAGGCATGCTTAGTATATAGCTGGCCTTGCATGTGCTTTTTTTTTTTTTGTTGATTGCATTTTCATGTCGTGAATTTAATAGAAATGGGTAGTGGGCTCTTTTAAATTGGAGCAGGAAATAGGATGGACATATTTGTTAAGCTTACATTTGTTTCGACAGTTGTTACTTTATGGAGATTTGGGAATCTTTAGCCGTGTATATATACACCTCTAAATACATGTATATCTCCTGTTCTTTGACTTTTGTTATATATACTTGTATGTCATTTCTTCTCTAGAGTTGGTTTGTATGAGTTCACTAAGGCAACAAATTGAAGAATTAGATGTTTTTGCTTGATGGTCAATTGGGTATGGAGGCTAACTTTATTGGGTTGCTGCTTAGCTGCTATTGGCAATTGAATGTCGAACCTCTTTGCACTTACTGATTCAAAGTGAATATGAGATAATAACATGTTTTAATGATGAATTGACGAGTAAGGAGAATTGAATACTGATTCGTTGATAACAAGGAGTAGAGATTGGGATGAACCAATGTATGGAAGTAATATTATCTTATTCTTATGTAGGTGCTTGTAATTAATAGGAACAAGACAGTTGAACTGATGTATATTTATGCTCTTATTCGGTATATTATCTAACATTTATGGTTCAACTTAATAGGGGCCAAGGAGACTAAGACTATACGTCCATAAGGCTGGATTCGTTGAGTTACCATTTTGAGGGTATTTGTGAGTATTTTTATTTCACTATAGAATGAAAGTAAATCTTAAATTAATTATATCAATGCTTTGTTTGAATGAAATCAATTGAATGAAGATAGTATGAGGATTTATTTTAAATGAATTCGGTTAATTGTGATGTGGTGATATTATTGTTTATAGCATGGGACCACTGCTCTGGCAGTATATAAATAGGTTGTCTAGACCGCTGATCCAGCGATATATAAAATGGATCCCTAAACCGCTGATTCAGTGGGATATAAAATGGACGCCTAGACTCCTACTGTCGGAGGATAACGGGCAGCCCCCACTTTGGAATTTGTGGATATCACGGTACCGTCGAAAATATATCGCGAGGATTGCGACCCTATGTCTATTATTTGTTGCTTAAGAATGATTGCTTAAGTTATGTAATATTGAATTGATTGATAAGAGAAAGGTTTAAAGGCAGAAAGTAGGTATATATATATCATTAGTAATTTTAAAGTAAGTGATATGACCATAATTGTTGATGTGAATGCATAAACAAGTTTGATACTTCATTTTATTATGGAATTTAATATTAATTGAGATGCAACTCATTCCCTGCATATGTTTTTCAGATGAACTAGGAGCTAGACTAGCAGTAAGGGAAAAATCTTTTAGGACATTGGGGATCAACGTGAAGGATTTTTGCTGCTAGCCCCACTCGTAGTATAAGTAGTAAGTTCATATAGAGTGTTATAAATATATTTTAAAACTTTTATTTAGTTAGTTTACTGATGCGAGTAAGAAAAAAGTACTCTCTTGAAATGTATATAGATATTAGAGCTTGTTGGATTGGTTATATATAATCGAGAGTTTATGAAAAACGTGTTTTTATAAGACTAGTTTATGTAGTAATTGAAATCGAGGAAATTTAGGGGAGGTATTAAAATTTCGGGTCAGAAATTTTGGATCGTGACAGAAAGTGCATGAGAAAGTACAAAACAGTAAGAAAAGGTCCTACACAGCGAAGACTATTGAAAGGGAAACCTGCTTGGTCATCGATAGTATCAGTTTTTTCTTTTTCCCCACTACAAAACCCATCCATTACAAGTTCTGATACATTTCTTTTCAGGGGGAAAAAAAAAAAGGTTATGAGGAATGCCTTCCAACTGAATCTTGCTTCTGCTTTCTGTCTAACTATAAAATGAAACGCAAAACTCGAAAATCTTCCTTACAGAAGCTATATGCCATTAATGCATCATATCAAGCGAAAGAAAATTTTTTGGGAAGCTTACATGCGTAATCACCTCCAATGTGGTCTATGTCATCTGCCATCGGGCCAATAACAGCTAACGACTTGACATTATTCTTATTTAAAGGCAGGAATTTATCCTTGTTCTTGAGAAGTACAATTCCCTGCTTCGCAGCTTCAAGTGCGAGGGCCCTGTGTTCTTCAGTGCAAAAATTTTGTGCCCCAGTTTCCCAAACTTCCCTTTCCTTGGATCCCCGTCAAACAAGCCGGGACAGGGTTGAACTGAGAAGAGATTGTAGAGGGCTCTGTCTATGTCTTTTTCGCCCAATTTCTATAGCAACACGAGGTTAATTGCTAGCACCAAACATTAGGAAATTAGTTGAGGTTCACTAGCAACCTCGATTAGGGCTGTGTTGGCCGGAGTTGAGCCACCATAGCCCCAATCTTCTTCTTGTCGCTCTCTCTTGTTGAGTGAAGAGAGAGACGGATACTGCAGGGCGGTGGTGGCCCGACACGACCACCTTAGCACCTCTCCTTTCACTTCCTTTATGTGGCAATATTAGTATATTCAAAAGAGTAGTAGGGGTAATTCTATCTTTCTGGCTATAATATTATCCCGGTTCTTCTTAAACTCATCTCTAACTGGTATTAATGGCTTAATATCTATATCCTGGCGAATTCGTATCTTAATTTCTATCCAATAATCACCAAACATAAGCTTAAGATTTCAAAAAAGCTCTTTATTCAGGCTACTAAACGTTGCTTTTTTTTTTTTTATATCCTAGTATCCAAAATTCAAACAAGTCCTGACTAATCCAATTCGAGTTAGATTGGCTTACTAAGGGGTAAAATTCTCCCAATTAAGAATTTTTTTCATTTATAACACTCGAACCTGAGATCTTATTTAAGGAAAATAAGAGCGAATTGCTTGAACTAACCAGTTGATTACGAGACATTGCTTTAATATATTTGTATTTATAGCTTCTTCTCCCAAGCAGAAAAGAAGGTGCGGAAAAAGGTATGTGTGGTATTATATGTGTGATAAAGTTTTTTTTTTTTTCTTTTTCGGCCTTAAGAGGAGATTGGTGCATATAAAATGGGCAAAGTAAACAAACATGGGGATAGACCTACCTTAGGAAATATTCTTGTTCTCCCAAGAAAGTGATGAAGGAATACATGTACATGTTCCATAAAAAAATACATGTAATTGCTAGTTCCACGGGGTGCAGCGGAAGCGAAAAAGGAACAGAAATTCAAAATTTCCTACCCGTGAACTAATTCCAAGACCTACTAGAAAAATAAGAGTAAATAAAAACGTACCTGGAATATTTAAAGTTGTCGACCAAGCGTCCCACGCGTGACGCCTCTACTGGAATCCACACCGACTTTGTCGACGAGTCTTCGAGATCGGCGGTGCTAGCGACCAACACTCGAAAGAAAACACTAATGCGACACCCGAAATTTTTCGGACTAATGGACCTAATTTGGATTGAACAATTCAACCCAAATTATTATATACATACACATATGCACGCACTATATATATCTGAGCACTTATATGAGTGCGTTTTATATATATCTATATATATACTTATGCATACATATATATCACATATATATGCATACCCCTGTTACCCATACTTACTGCCATATATATACACATATATATAGGCTTGAGAATGGGGCAATTTGCTTGTCCCACCGATGTGGGATAAGAGAAATTAAGAATTTCAAGAGCCAAGTGCATGGCTAAGTGTCATTATACAATTGGCCCATGTGTTACCATATAATAGACTCCAAGTGGTTCAATAAAAAATAGCCACTTAGCACACCATTAAATCAAATAAATCGGGTCTAATTAATCGGTAAATTTAATCTCATTAAATATCCGATTAATTGGTCGCACCTAAATCATCTAATCTCTATTAGACGATTTTATTTGTTTCAAAATATCTCGTCAATTTAGTCGTAGTGTGTGACCCTGTAGGTTCCCAATTACGTTGATAGTAATATCGAAATCTCTATTTTTAATATTACAAACAGCGAGCGGCATCTAGCAATGCATCACTATTACTCAAGTAATCGGAAAGTTAATTTCTCAACGAACCTTGTGACCTATATTACCGTGTAATATAATCCATTTGTCCTCTATATCTCTATTGAGCCCAAGGCATGGTCGATGACATCCTTGTATGGCTCAATATCTCTCTTTCTTGGTTTACCGGGTAAGTCTATCAGAACAAATGAATTCGATATCGCTATATCGACTCATTTGGGTATGCATACACTTTTAGACTTAACCACCAAGTGGCCGTGAGATATCACTCCCATTATGTAGGAGGGACAAATTCTATCTTGATCACTCACATTCCTCTCCATGCTCTGTGGTATACCCAATAACTGTCTTTATAACCATCCTGTTACGGTAGCGTTTGACAGTATCAAAGTATATGACATTACATGTAGGAATTCATGGTGACCTCAAGTCAAAGGATCATTACACTATAGTCACTTTGAGATACGCTAATGACAGTCACATAACAACCCATGTAGCAATCTCATGGCGGGTCAGTCCAATATACATTACTCTTAATGTATACATGTGGTGTGATTTGATATCTCCATATCCATGACCTATGAGATTTAGTCATCAATCAACACCCACACTAGTCTAACCGTATTATCGTTGTCCTAATTAACGATAATACTTTGACTAGAGACATTTAAGAATAATGTTCAGTAATTATAGGATCTCACAATCAAGTCACACTTGATGCCTATTGAACCTACTATTCCAAGGACATTATTGTGTAAAATCATATTTAGCGCAATCTACACAATAACAGAAATGCCTCGTTTTATAATGAAATAAATATCATATTACAAAACTGATTATAGATTGCCTCTAGGGCATACATCAATTCCCAACAATCTCCCACTTGCACTAGAGCCAATCTGAAATCTGTCTAATGCCAATAGATCTAGTGTGAGCCTCGTGCTTGCGCTGCACAAGAGGCTTCGTAAGTGGATCTGCGAGATTCTCATCTGTTGGTATTCTGCATATCTTCACATCTCCTCTGTCGATGATCTCGCGAATGAGATGGAAGCGCCTGAGTATATGTTTGGATCGCTGGTGAGACCTGGGTTCCTTAGCTTGCGCAATGGCTCCATTGTTGTCACAATAGAGATCCACTGGGTCTGCGATGCTAGGAACCACAACAAGTTCTGTCACGAACTTCTTGATCCAAACGGCCTCTTTTGCAGCGTTAGAGGCAGCAATATACTCGGCCTCTGTGGTAGAATCGGCTACTGTCTCCTGTTTGGAACTCTTCCAACTCACAGCACCTCCATTCAGGCAGAACACATACCCTGACTGCGATCTACTGTCGTCCTTATCGGTCTGGAAGCTAGCATCGGTGTAACCTCTTACAACGAGCTCTTCTTCGCCTCCATATACCAAAAACATCTCCTTAGTCCTTCGTAAGTACTTAAGGATGTTCTTTACTGCAATCCAGTGTCTTTCACCTGGATCTGATTGGTATCGACTCGTCATACTCAAAGCATACGAGACATCGGATCGAGTGCATAACATGGCATACATGATGGATCCAATAGCTGACGCATATGGAATCCTATTCATGCGGTCCCTCTCCTCTCGAGTAGAAGGACTCTGAGCCTTCGAAAGGCTTATGCCATGTAACATAGGCAGCGACCCTTTCTTAGAATCATGCATGCTAAAACGCCGAAGCACTTTATCTATGTATGCACTCTGACTTAGGCCAAGCAGTCTCCTGAATCTATCTCTATAGATCTTGATACCTAGCACATAGGTAGCTTCGCCTAAGTCCTTCATAGAGAAACACCTTCCCAACCAAGTCTTCACAGACTGTAAGGAAGGAATGTCATTTCCGATCAGAAGTATGTCGTCTACATACAACACCAGGAAGATCACTACGCTCCCACTAACCTTCTTGTAAACACAGGGTTCATCTTCATTCTTAATGAAACCAAACTCTTTGATTGCATCATCAAAACGAAGATTCCAGCTCCTAGAAGCTTGCTTCAGCCCATAAATAGACCGTTGTAGCTTACAAACCTTTCCGGCACTATGTGGATCGACAAAACCCTCAGGTTGTGTCATATACACATCCTCGAGGAGCTTCCCGTTCAGGAAAGCAGTTTTGACATCCATTTGCCAGATCTCATAATCATAATAAGCTGCAATTGCAAGCAAGATCCTTATGGATTTAAGCATAGCCACCGGGGAAAAAGTTTCGTCATAGTCAACACCATGAACTTGTTTGAAACCTTTTGCCACAAGTCGGCCCTTAAAGGTAATCACATTACCGTCCATATCAGTCTTCTTCTTGAAGACCCACTTACACCCAATGGGTTTTGCCCATTCAGGTGGATCAACCAAAGTCCATACTTGGTTAGTGTACATGGACTCCATCTCAGATCTCATGGCCTCCAGCCATTTCTCAGAGTCAGGGCCTATTACGGCTTCCGCATAGGTTGTAGACTCATCATTATCTATGAGCAATACGTCATTGTCTTGAGTCACGAGAAATCCATATCTCTCGGGCTCATGACGTATCCTACTAGACCTACGAGGCTCCTGTGTCACCTGTGTAGAAGATTGTGCCACAACAACTTGTGGTACTTGTTCTGAAACATCGCCCGTCGATTGGTCAATGTCATTTTGTGGTAGAACTTCCCCAAGTTCTAATTTCCTCCCACTAGTTCCTTTGGAGAGAAACTCTTTCTCAAGGAATACCGCAGTTCGAGCGACAAACACTTTGCCCTAGATAGGATTATAGAAATAGTATCCTCGAGTTTCCTTAGGATACCCCACGAAGTAACATTTGTCCGATTTAGGGCCAAGCTTATCCGAAGACAATCTCTTTACATAAGCTTCGCAACCCCATATCTTTAGAAAAGATATCTTGGGACGTTTCCCATACCACATCTCATATGGTGTCCTTTCAACTGATTTCGACGGAGCATTGTTTAATATGAGAGCAGCTGTCTGTAGAGCATATCCCCAGAAGGAGTCAGATAAGTTTGCATGACTCATCAAAGATCGAACCATATCTAATAAAGTTCGATTCCTCCTCTCAGCTACACCATTCCATTGTGGTGTTCCAGGTGGAGTCAGTTGAGATAAAATCCCACACTGTTTAAGATAGTCAGCGAACTCATAGCTCAAATATTCACCTCCTCGATCTGATCGAAGAACTTTAATGCTCTTACCCAACTGATTCTCCACTTCATTCTTAAAATCTTTGAACTTTTCAAAGGATTCAGATTTGTGTTTCATCAAATACACATATCCAAATCTACTGAAATCATCAGTAAATGTAATGAAGTAGAGATACCCACCTCTAGCAAGCTTGTTCACTGGTCCACATACATCAGTATGTATGAGAGCCAGATGATCACTAGCTCGCTCACCTTTTCCAGTAAAAGGGGCCTTAGTCATTTTCCCCATTAAGCAAGGTTCGCATGTCTCGATCGATTCTAAATCAAACGAGTCCAGTAATCCATCTTTATGGAGTCTAGAGATGCGATTCTCGCTAATATGGCCTAAACGACAATGCCAGAGGTAAGTCGGGTTCGAATCATTAGATTTGAGCCGTTTGGTTTCCACATTATAAATAGGCGTATCTAGATCAAGAACATACAGACCATTACTTAAATGTGCACTGCCATAATATACATCATTCATGTACATAGAACAACACTTGTTCTTTATAGTGAAACAAAATCCCTTCTTGTCCAAACAAGAAACAGATATTATGTTTCTACTAATAGCAGGTACATAATAACAATCGTTAAGATCTAATACAAGCCCAGTAGGTAAAACTAGGTGATAAGTCCCTACAGTTAATGTAGCAACTCTTGCTCCATTTCCAACTCGTAGGTCCACCTCGCCCTTTGTCAACGATCTACTGTCCTTTAGGTCCTGCATATTTCCACAAATATGAGCACCACATCCGGTATCTAATACCCAAGATGTAGAAGTAGTAGATACATTAATCTCTATAACATGGATACCTGAAGTGGAAGTCTCACTTCCCTTCTTCTTCTTCAACTCTTCCAGGTATATCTTACAATTCCGCTTCCAATGTCCAGTGTTTCCACAATGGAAGCAGTAATCATTCTTCGCCACTTTGGCTTTAGGCTTCAACGCACCCAAGTCAAAATTGGATGCACCTTTAGCCTTCTTACTTTTACTCTTGCTCTTGCCCTTTCTTTTGGTCCCTTGGACCATTAGAACGGATGTCCCCTTGCTGATATCATGCTCAGCTGTTCTCAACATGCTAAGCAGTTCAGGCAATGGTTTATTGTAGTCATTCATATTATAGCTCATAATGAACTGACTATAACTGCTGGGCAGCGACTGTAGGACTAAATCTGTGGCCAACTCTTGACCAAGAGGAAATCCCAGTCTTCCCAGAGTCTCGACGTACCCAATCATCTTGAGTACATGAGGACCTACCGGGCTACCCTCAGTCAACCTTGCTTGAAAAAGTGCTTTAGAGATCTCGAATCTCTCATGTCGGGCCTGCTCTTGATAGAGCTGCCTGAGATGCACGATCATATCGTACACCTTCATGTTCTCGTGTTGCTTCTGAAGCTCCGAGTCCATGGTGACTAACATGAGACATCCGACGTTTACGGCATCATCATGATGCTTACTATAAGCATCTTTCTCAGCTTGGGGGCATCGTCAGGCGGTGGCGCAAGAAGAGGTTGCTCTAAGACATATAGCTTCTTTTCTTGGGTGAGAACAATTCTCAAGTTTCGATACCAACCAAGGAAATTATTCCCTGACAGTTTGTCCTTATCAAGGACGGATCGCAAACAGAAAGTACTAGAAGTGCTCCCTGCCATGGTAACTACCATAGAAATATACAAAATAAGTATTATGACACAACAATATTTAATGAGGACTTTATAAATATTGCTCCCACTATTTATATCAAATCAATGACCCTCAACATTGATTCAGAGAATATCATTCTCATAGTAGCTCAAGATCCATATCTCACCAAGCTCTGAGTCAGCGAGGGCTGATTCACCCAGAACTGGCTATTTAGGTAGGGAACTCACTTTCCCAATTGCATCACATGCAACTCTTGATTAGTTGAGTGAATAACTCCTTATTCAAATCTATCTTATAGATCGTTGTCCAACTACATGCCTCTGAACTCCTAATCCTATTAGGCTTGCTCAGTTAAGTCCGACCCACTGGTAAACACAACGTCTTACTAGGATAGATAAGGGCATCCTGCGAAGGCAAGGTCTACACACTCATCAATCTTGGTCTTGACGAGCGTTACACGGTGGAAGGATATGGACTTAATATTTTGAGGGATTTGATTAACATTTAATCGATCTCACTATACACTATTATGTAACTATTACATAATAGTCCACACGTATAACTATTATACTAACACAACTAGGACATAGTCCATGTCTAACAGTCATGCACCGCAAATATCAAACATAATCATACCAGTACCAAGCATAAAATCATATTTTATGCTATTATCTACTCAGATTCTAACTAGCTAGGCTCTGATACCAATTGCTAGTTCCACGGGGTGCAGCGGAAGCGAAAAAGGAACAGAAATTCAAAATTTCCTACCCGTGAAACTAATTCCAAGACCTACTAGAAGAATAAGAGTAAATAAAAACGTACCTGGAATATTTAAAGTTGTCGACCGAGCGTCCCACGCGTGACGCCTCTACTGGAATCCACACCGACTTTGTCGACGAGTCTTCGAGATCGGCGGTGCTAGCGACCAACACTCGAAAGAAAACACTAATGCGACACCCGAAATTTTTCAGACTAATGGACCTAATTTGGATTGAACAATTCAACCCAAATTATTATATACATACACATATGCACGCACTATATATATCTGAGCACTTATATGAGTGCGTTTTATATATATCTATATATATACTTATGCATACATATATATCACATATATATGCATACCCCTGTTACCCATACTTACTGCCATATATATACACATATATATAGGCTTGAGAATGGGGCAATTTGCTTGTCCCACCGATGTGGGATAAGAGAAATTAAGAATTTCAAGAGCCAAGTGCATGGCTAAGTGTCATTATACAATTGGCCCATGTGTTACCATATAATAGACTCCAAGTGGTTCAATAAAAAATAGCCACTTAGCACACCATTAAATCAAATAAATCGGGTCTAATTAATCGGTAAATTTAATCTCATTAAATATCCGATTAATTGGTCGCACCTAAATCATCTAATCTCTATTAGACGATTTTATTTGTTTCAAAATATCTCGTCAATTTAGTCGTAGTGTGTGACCCTGTAGGTTCCCAATTACGTTGATAGTAATATCGAAATCTCTATTTTTAATATTACAAACAGCGAGCGGCATCTAGCAATGCATCACTATTACTCAAGTAATCGGAAAGTTAATTTCTCAACGAACCTTGTGACCTATATTACCGTGTAATATAATCCATTTGTCCTCTATATCTCTATTGAGCCCAAGGCATGGTCGATGACATCCTTGTATGGCTCAATATCTCTCTTTCTTGGTTTACCGGGTAAGTCTATCAGAACAAATGAATTCGATATCGCTATATCGACTCATTTGGGTATGCATACACTTTTAGACTTAACCACCAAGTGGCCGTGAGATATCACTCCCATTATGTAGGAGGGACAAATTCTATCTTGATCACTCACATTCCTCTCCATGCTCTGTGGTATACCCAATAACTGTCTTTATAACCATCCTATTACGGTAGCGTTTGACAGTATCAAAGTATATGACATTACATGTAGGAATTCATGGTGACCTCAAGTCAAATGATCATTACACTATAGTCACTTTGAGATACGCTAATGACAGTCACGTAACAACCCATGTAGCAATCTCATGGCGGGTCAGTCCAATATACATTACTCTTAATGTATACATGTGGTGTGATTTGATATCTCCATATCCATGACCTATGAGATTTAGTCATCAATCAACACCCACACTAGTCTAACCGTATTATCGTTGTCCTAATTAACGATAATACTTTGACTAGGGACATTTAAGAATAATGTTCAGTAATTATAGGATCTCACAATCAAGTCACACTTGATGCCTATTGAACCTACTATTCCAAGGACATTATTGTGTAAAATCATATTTAGCGCAATCTACACAATAACAGAAATGCCTCGTTTTATAATGAAATAAATATCATATTACAAAACTGATTATAGATTGCCTCTAGGGCATACATCAATTCCCAACAGTAATTTTAATAAAATTATGTCGAATTCGAATCTTACAAACGAAGAAAATTTATAATTGTAAAAGTTTTATTCTTTAATGAACCAATTGAGCTCATATGAGGATTAATTCGGGCTTATTGTTAGACTTTTAAATATCAAGTGATGCACATCGTAAAAAGTAATAAAGCCCAGTCAGATGTGCACATGAGATTTTAGGTGGCAAAAATGGTAGGGGAATGATATGTTTCCATGTATACACTTTGACTGCTTATTCATTGTTTCTGTTATACCGAATTTTTATTTTTTAAGTTATAAGAGAGATGTGAGTATAATACAATGAAATAAAAATTTTAATATCTAATAAAAGGTACGTACGGATAATTCCACCAAGTATTGAACTTGAAACCTCTTCTTTACCAGACGAGAATATATGTCACCGCACTATAACCCTTTAGTCAAGGAACTCCTTATTAATTCCATGTTGATCTCTACTTTGGTTACATGTATAAATGTTCTTTCGACTAATTACGTAAAAAAAATACGACATTTGCTCAAATTTTAAATTATAGCACGACCTTTTGAAAATAGCAGAGAAAGGCACGAGCGTTCGTTTTAGTATTAAATCTAGCACGCTGTTAAATATTCCATCAATTCTAATGGTATTAGTTGACTAGGCATTAACAGTGCCACATGTCGCCATATTATTCGATAAATGGATCCCATATTTTTTATTGAATAAAAATAATTTTGAAAATTAAAAAGAAAAAGAAGGGTCGGCTGAAAATAAGCAAAGGGCGGCGGGGGTGGCGGCCTCGATTGTGGCCCCCACTCCCCAATCAGAATCGGCAGCCACCACATAGGTTGCAACTGATCCCGGTTGGAGGGTGGTGACCGCAATTAGGGCCACCATTGTCGAAATCGAAGAAGCCCCAATTTCAAGGCTCTTTTGATTCCGACGGTGGTGATTGCGGCCACCACCCCCCCTAATCGGGGTAGCGGCCATGGCAGAGGTCGCTGCCGACTAGGGCTCCTTCGATTCTGGCGGTGGTGGACTCTATTGCGGCCACCACACCCCCCCTCCCCCCAACCCAAAAATCGGGGTCGGCAGTGACCTCTGTGATGGCTGCCGACCTCGATTAGAGGTAGTGATTGCAATCGAGGCCACCACCGTCAACCCTTTCCTCCCTTTACTTATTTTCAGCCCAACCCTTCCGTTTTTTAAAATTTTCAGAATTATTTTTATTAAATAAAAAAATGTGATGTCCACTCATTGAATAATATGGCGATACGTGACACTGTTAATGCCTAATCAATCAATACCGTTAGAATTGATGAAATATTTAACGACATGCTAGATTTGAGACTAAAATGAAAGATTGTGCATTTCTGTACTATTTTCAAAATGTCATGCTAGA
Source organism: Punica granatum (assembly GCF_007655135.1). Classification (NCBI taxonomy): domain Eukaryota; kingdom Viridiplantae; phylum Streptophyta; class Magnoliopsida; order Myrtales; family Lythraceae; genus Punica; species Punica granatum. The sequence goes on from NC_045129.1 coordinate 8,701,297, forward strand.
GTTGGGAATTTGAATAAAGATCATGCCTTTTTACGCAATTAGCCCATCTTTTCATATTTCCCGAATAGAAAAGTCAGATTCCTTACTGGAAAGACCAAAAAAAAAGGTCTCGAAATTTTCTAGTTTATTTGTTTATAAAAACAAACTAAACTTAACCTAACTTAACTTAATTTTTTCATCAATTCAATAACACAACCATTACTTTTGTTTATCTTTTTCTTTAAATTATCTCACATACTTTTCTTATATATTATTATAATTAATTTTTTAATATTAAATTCTCTCAACTATTCAATATTTTTTTTTCTCAATTTCAATATTTTTTCCTCAATTCAACAATTATTACTTTTTTATTTTTTTCGAATTCTCTCATATATTTTTTCCAGCTACTTTTGTCTTCATCTTCTCAAATCAAAATAAATCAAATTAAAACAAACTTAAGTTCGTTACCAAACGCTTTGTTGATATTAGCAAAGTGCCTGAAAATTTTTTGATAAACAAGCAATATTGATGTAGTGAGCTGGAGAAGCCAATAAAAATTACTACAATTACCAAAAATTATGACGTATCATTTTGATGATTAATACACATTTATCCATTTGCTGTAATATATAGCTGATATTTCTTTATATTACGTGACTTGTGGGATCACCAAAAAACAAAATCTCAAAATTAAGTCGTCATGTTCACATTTCTATGTTGCTGCAATTCTCGAACATTTTCTCATCAGCACGATATTGGCTTATGTTTTAAAAAAAAGCCGAACATTTCTATTTCTTTTATTGCTGTGATGAATTGATACAGATAAAAGTTCGCTGAGAAGAAGAACAATGCGACCTTTTGGGAATCAATATAAGTAAAACTTTACTAGAGAGAAAAAAAAAACACATATCGTACGTACACGGAATAATACGAATATATGTTGGCAAATCAAACATGCGAGAATATATTATTGACAAATTCGGGACAAAACCAAAGCTCGTACGTGCAAAATCCTTTGTGGACTTATGACAGGACCTTGTGCAAACAAAGAGAATAAGAAACAGAAAAGAATATGTTCCCACCAAGAAGAAGCAAAACATCAACCATCTCGTATTCATATTGCACAATTTTTGTATATGTAAATTAATGTGTATGCCGATATACCTTGAGGGATCAGAATTATAAATTCCACCGACTTGTGTTGATCACTTTGTCACTCAACTCGGTAGAGGTGCTTTCGCTTTTCTTGATCAAATGCTCATCGCTGGGAGAATCTTCTTTTTCTTCCTCTTTTTTCCTTCTTTTCGGCTGGAAAATCGACTTGGCAGCGTATTTATTGTCCCATCAAATCAATTCGACTCAAAACTGAGTATTCATTGTCCCAATTGAGTCCGGAAATCTTTTCGATCTATTGCAGAAGAAATAATATTCCAAGAAACGGATCAATCTTCCCTTCCCACAGGCCATTCGGTTGAGGTATTTGAACAATTAGGATTTGTAGGTACCTAATACAACATTAGAGAGACAAGAGTCTTGCTCTTTTTATAAGAGTAAAAGAGACCTCAAGAAATGCCTTACAAGGCGCAAAATCATGCAGATCAGGTCCAATCCGAACAATACTTATTGGGCAAGGGCTCATTATTGGCGCACCATCTTCTACTCTAAGCTTAATTAGTCCGCTTTTAGGAATTATTTCCCATGACACTTTGTTAGTTAAAACTAACTCCTACTTCAATGTTAGCTTGTCATGGCCACGAATACCTAAGGCAGCTTAGTGTCTTTCTTCCAATTGGGCGTAGCAAATATACAAATTATATAGAGAGCTTTGGCGGCTCCTTATATACCTATTATAATACAGCCTCGCTCGGCCTGATCGGAGCATTCATATATCCATACTTTATATAAAAGTACGAATGGTGTTTCTCCAATTTTTGTTCCTAAAATGCCCCTATAATTAATTCTTATTTTACTTTTTTCCCCTTCATACTTGTGACTATTGGTATTTTCTATGTGCTTTTTCACCGCCGTAATATGCCCGGATACAATTCGCCTTTTCGTTCAAATTTTGTTCAGATTCCACGTACTTCTAATTGTAACTTCATCAAATAATTAAGATTTATCTACGTTTAAACAAGATAATTTTAACAAATTACAGTTGATTTTGGAAGTCTCTATGTAAATATAAAAAAAAAATAGAAAATGAATTTTGCACGTAGGGGCTCCAATAGTGCCTCCTGCCAGTTTTTTTAATTCCAAACATGTACTTAAAAAGATTCCTTCCAGAATCTCTCTCTCATTGCACGGACCGTCTCATGCTCGGCTCTCCCAATTACAGTCGCTCGGCCGAATGCTTCTTGTATTTTGGCTCCTATTATTGGATGAATTCTAAGGTAAAACTCCCTGCCATTCTCCTTTTGCTCTCTCGATGGTTGATCCTCCGTCAAGCGCTTCCTTTGATCTAAAAGTTGTTCGTTGGTCATTTTCCTTATTAGTTGCTGTATTTATTGATCTCCCCACATCATCTTTGCCTCCTCGCATTTTGCGCACAGTACTGTTGTGTTTGATAACTTCAATTAAGTGTTGAAATTAATTTTTCAGCACTTAATGGAATTCACCTTGTTTGATAACATAATATAAAATTTGACTTAAGTTAAATGATTCACTCAAAAAAGTATTGATTCATTAAGTAATCCAAAACCTACTTAATCATTCATCTCTATATTTACTTATTAACTCAGCAGGGGCTACTTTTGGCTTATTTTCTGCGGTGCCCCTGAACTTTTTTTATTTGCAATCTGGTCCATTTCTCGATTTTCTGTTACAATGTTAGAGAGAGAGAGAGAGAGAGAGAGAGAGAGCGCGGAAGGAAGGGTGCCAGATAAGAGAGGAGGGCAGTGGTGGCCAGGATTGGGGCCACCACCGCCCTTCATGTGTTAGTTTCCCTTCACCCTTCCTTTCCACCCGGCCAAATCATTTCATCCCTCCCACCGCCTTACTCTCCCCTTTAAATGGTCTCGTGTACTCTTCTTTGCCATTTAAAATTTTCACGGCCAAACCAACACATTATAGAGAGGTGAGCGACTTAGGAGAATATTGAGGGAAAAATATGAGGAAAATTCTAGAAAATAGAAAACATTTGGTTTTCGATGTTTAAGGTTTGGGGGACTTGTCAAGGTGTGTAACCTATTCTTAAACTAGTACTTTTATTATCGTTATGTCGATATTTTTTGAACTGCATTGTCATGGCCATGTTAGTATCACGGATCATGCATGTATTTTTATATAATCGATTATGATGTTTGGAAATGAGAAGTGAAATATTGAGTTGTGTAAATGAGATTAATGGAAGTCGGTAAGTCCTGTGACGCCCTAAGACAGTCGTAAGCCGAGCAGTTGGAAAGGGTTACCTGGAGCAGAGAGGCTACTAGTATGGAGCCGCTACTACGGTCAGGAGCTGCTACTATGGTCAGGAGCTAGAAAGGGGCACATGGATGATCTGAGTTCTGGAAGTCTCGACGATATTTTTATGATGTTATTAAACCCGTACTATGATTCAGCTAGTTTAGGTTGTGGTTATTCACTAGGCGTCAAGCTCACCCCCAAAATATATTCTCAGTTGTTTTACAGGTAAAAAATGACGGTGGATCGTAGCATTTTATCGGGATTTTTACTCGTCTGATGAATTTGTAATTTTTTTTTATTATCCTTTATATGTAAGGAAATTCATGTGTAATTATTGAATTTTATCGTATAAAAAATTTCGGGTTTTACATATACATCCACATAACATAACATATATGAAACTTTTTTTAGAAGATTTTATTATATATAAAAAAAGATATTATTTTAAGATAAGAAATTAACTATCTAATCACATAAATATTAATAATTAAATATATAATTACATTACGCCTTATATAATTATATATTTCTTCTGATAATATATGGTTGTATCGTATTGTATAACTTGAAAGTACAGACATTTGTATTATTGCTATAGGGGAAGAATATGAAGAGATGGATTAGACTGAAATCGTCATGTGCAAGCTGGGCTGTGGATTAGTTGCGAGGCTTTTCTTATTTTTTGAGGAGCTGGCCTTCGGAGGTATTGACCAGCTTGGAAATGCTGAAATGTGCCAGGAGAAGCCAGACATGGCTCAAAAGCTCTCCTCCTTCGCTCAGCCTCTTTGAGTGTTCATAGCCTTCGCAGCTGTAGGCTGCATACAGAAGTGCCTCTGCCCAAACCTTGTCACTCAAAGTCCACCTTGCTGTCTTCTCCAATCCTTTCAACTCCGACACGAGGAGACAAGCATCAAACAACGTTGACTTGCTCTTCCCACCTTTGATCTTGCTCGGCAGGATTGTGGTCTTCACTCCCAGCAACCAGTTACTAGCCTGGCAGACATCCTTTGATGTTGGGGATTTATGTGACCCCTTGTAGACCCACTTCAGGACCCTGCTCCTCCACTTCATTTCTAACTTGGCAATCTGATGAGCCCAATTTGAACCCTTCTGTCTCATTTTTGACCTTTGCTCCTCAAAGTACTGCTTGGCCTCAAGTGAGGTATCAGCATATCGGAGCAAGCCTACCCAGTTGGCAACATGGAAGGGAACATGACGAGGAGATAAAGCAAGTACCTAGAGACCATCTTGCTGATCTTGTATTTTGTCAGCAGGTCACCCTGATGCTTGTCCATTTCAGTTCGATCAGAGAAGTACCAGACCTCGGTTGCACTGTGCCAGATGAGGATGGTCTGGTCGAACCCACTGCCTGTAGACATCATGTCAGATCGGTTGTTCCTTTGGAGGATCATACCTACATCAAATTGCATTGACGTTGCAATAAAATTTTGATCGCCTTTTATTTTTTTCTTGAGATAGATGCAAATCAGTTATTTCATGTTATTCCCGAAGTTCTTATAGTTTATGCAGAAATGCTTCTCCACCGTCTCTCCAACCTTCTTGAGCTTAATGACATGTAACCACGATTTTCTCCTCAGAGAGAAGTCTAGAAGGCTAAACTGGGCCGCTTTTTCGGACCAGCATTGTCTACACAGCAGAAAGTAAAGGAAATGAATAACCCGACCTTTACAACTATTTTGGTTCTTAAGCAACCAAGCAGTTGTATGATCTGATGAAATCATTAACAAGGTAGTGAAAATCTCTATCAAAATAGCCACTCCAAGAAGTGAGAAAGTTATGCAGATGTCGACTCTCATGTAGTTCTAACACTCCGCCACGGAGGAGAAGACATGTACAGCACAGGTCAAAGATAGAGTAACAACTCGACGAGCAATGCCCCTAGTGTGGTAGAGAAGTGATGCAGCATATATGCAAGCAACTGTCACAGATCCGTTGATTCAGCAGAATATCGGAACTACGACCTTCAATCTCCTCTTGATTCTTCGAATTCCTAGGAAATTGGCATCAAACTCGAATCGAATCCGAGAGTGGGTGAAAGAGTATGGTAGCTCCAAAACTTTATTGATAATCCAAAAAAACTGTATTTAGCCCTAGGGCTTACATCGCTTAAATAGAAAAACGAAATTATAACGAAAGAAATAAAATATTCTCTAAAATAAACTATTCCTAAAAAATACAAAAACGCCCAAATAACATAAAATTGCCTATTTGAGATCCTAAGAGATGAAATTCGGCCTAAATCTCGTCTTTTCACAGCCAAAGGTGGTGAGTTGTACTCCGGAGGCCGTTCCCTTTAGACAGACCCGTCAGAACCTATTTTTCTCGAGGTACTGGTTTGCCACTTCTTCTACCGCATCAATAAGTTTCGCCTTTGTGTAAAGTCGATCATACATGAAACTGAGCTCAATGGCGACAAGCTCGAAAGCATGCTCACAGTTCATTTCCATGAACAAGGAATTGCAGTTGCCAAGATCAAGATCTTCTATGTTCAGGATTAAATCGACAAAGAGGAGCTTGAAAATCTGGAACAAGCTGTATGCTAGGAGTGGCAGGCTCTCTGGATCTCTCTTGACAAAGAGATCTTCCTGCGTAGCAATCTTGACAACCCGATCAACCGTCAAGTGGTACCCCTCATCTTTCTTCCGGCTGTATTTCTCCACTATCCTGGGGTATATGGGACCCGATTCTCAGGGAGAGAGCATGGAGTCTCATAGTCGATTCTTGCTTGCTATGTACAGGGACAGGGCCCGCTCCCCGTAATTAGTGAACCCAACCGCCATCAAGATTGCAGCAAGGACTGCGGGAGGGGAGCCTGTCAAGGCTAAGAAGTAGATGTAGGTAGTCAGCCCAGTCTTCACAACCAGGGTTGCAAAGTTTCGGAGCCAAAGCTCGTTGTCTTCCAAAGAATAGGCAGTGATCATATCGATTCCACCCAGGTGGAGTAGGAGGAACGGGGCCCAGAAGGCGGTGAGCTGGACATCTGGGCTGATGTTCCCCGTCTTCTCTTTGATGTCCGCTAGGCAGTTCGAGAGAATGCCGAGGGAAAGAACCGGGGCCCAGTTGGCGGTTAAGTATGTGGCCCAGACCACCGCTTTGAGAAACCAGTGACCTACGGATTTCCTTCACCAGGCTTGGGTGACTAGCAATACTTGTAGGAATGCGCTAAAGAGTACGACGAACCATAGCCCCCAGTCTTTCCACCAATTCCTCATCTCCGGTGTAAACAGCTCCATCACTGACCTAAAGTGATAACAAACTTTATCTAGTAAGGGCTTAAACTAAAAAGAGGCTTCATGGAAGTTTGGCCATTTCTAGCCAGATTTCCAACAGATCACCGGTTGACATTATATGGAAGTTGTTAAAGCATTGGGATTAGGAGATTCGATTGAGAAGAACTACAAAAAATAATCAATCAAGACCAAACATCTTAGGTCATGAATTCAAGAAATTGTGACTTTAGTGAATCCAAGTTTAAAGCTTGATTATAAAGTTTACAAGATCATACCGGGAAGTTAATTAAATGCAGAAAACTGCAAAGAACTATGCAACTTTCTTGAATTCATTGTGACTTTATTGAATCCAAGTTTAAAGCTTGATTGTAGGCGCGTTCTTGTCAAAGTACTGTTCTTGTATAACTATTTTCTTGATATAATAGTTTAGATAGAGCTAAGGATAGAGGTAAAATGACTTGCAAGCAGCTCATATATAGGTCAAATATGTGTGTGTGTATATATATAGAGAGAGATTTAATAAAACGGATACAAGGTGTGCCGGGCCAAAAGGTCTTGGAATCTCTGGGTTACATGAATGAATTTTTTTCACCCTTCCAAGGTTTTTAATTTTTACCATAAGTTTATTAAAAATGATTTTTTAATAATTTTTTAAAAGATAATTATGATAAAAATCTGAATTAAACAGAATTTTTTTAAATTTTCTAATAAGGCATTGTTAGTTATGTAATTTTTAAAAATGAATAAATATTTTTTATAGGATATATATCCACATAATAACATATATGAAACTTTTTTTAGAAGATTTTATTATATATAAAACAAAATATTTTCAAGATAAGAAATTAACAATCTAATCAAATAAACATTAATAATTAAATATATAATTGCATTACATATTAATATGTAATTATATATTTCTTCTGATAATATATGATTGTATCATATTGTATAACTTGAAAGTACAAACATGTGTATTATTGCTATGGGGGAATAATATGAAGAGATGGATTGGAATGAAATCGCCATATCCAAGTTTGGTTGTGGATTAGTTGGGAGGCTTTTCTTATTTCGTGAGGAGCTTGACAGTAACATGGCGTTCGGAGGTATTGACCAGCTTGGAAATGCCGAAATGTGCCAGGAGAAGCCAGACATGGCTCAAAAGCTCCCCTCCTTCGCTCAGCCTCTTAGAGTGTTCATAGCCTTCGCAGCTGTAGGCTGCATACAAAAGTGCCTCTGCCCAAACCTTGTTAATCAATTCCCACCTTGCGGTCGTCTCCAATTTGTTCGACTCCGACGCGAGGAGACAGGCATCAAACAACACTGAATTGCTATTCCCATCTTGCGGGGTTGTGGTCTTCCCTTCCAGCGGAGTTGTGGTCTTCACTCCCAGCAACAAGTGAGCAGCCTGGCAAACATCCTTTGATGTTCGGGATTTATGTGACCCCCTGCAGACAATGCACTTCTGGACCCTGCTCCTCCACTTCATTTTTGACAGATTGGCAATGTGATGAGCCCAATTTGAACCCTTCTGTCCCATTTTCAACCTTTGCTCCTAGAAGTAGTGCTCGGCCTCAAGTGAGGTATTGGCATATCGGAGCAAGGCTATCCCAGTTGGCAACATGGAAGGGTGCAAGCCTATCCCAGTTGGCAACATGGAAGGGTACATGACAAAGAGATAAAGCAAGTACCTAGAGACCATCTTGCTCGTCTTGTAGTTGGTCGCCCGATCGCCCCCATGATTGGCCATTTCAGCTCGGTCATGGAAGTAGCAGACCTCAGTTGCAATGTGCCAGATGAGGATGGTCCGGTCAAACCCGTTGCCTGTAGTCCACACCATGTCAGATCGGCCCTTTTTTTTAAGGATCATGCCTACGTCGAATGGCGTTGGCGCTGCACTAAAATTTTGACCGCTTATTTTATTCTTGAGATAGGTGCAAATCCATTCTTTCATGTTATTCCCGAAGTTCTTATAGTTTATGCGGAAATGCTTCTCCACCATCTCTCCAACCTTCTCGGCCTTAATGACACGTAACCATGATTTTCTCCTGAGAGAGAACTCCACAAGGCTAAACTGTCCCACTTTTCCCGACCACCTGCGTTGTGTACACTGCGGAAAGCGAAGGTAACGAATAACCCGACCTCTACAACTATTTTGGTTCTTAAGCAACCAAGTAGTTGTATGATCTGAGGAAATCATTAACAAGGTCATGAAAATCTCTATCAGAATAGCCACTCCAAGAAGTGAGAAAGTTATGCAGATGTCGACTCTCATGTACTTCTTCCATTCCGCCAAGGAGAAGAAGACAAGTACAGCACAGGTCAAAGATAGAGTAACAACTCGACGAGCAATGCCCCAAGTGTTGTAGAGAAGTTTCTCCTTTGTGAAAAGTAGACCATACATGAAACTGAGCTCAATGGCGACGAGCTCGAAAGCATCCTTAGAGTTCATTTCCTTCAACAAAAATTTGGATTTGCCCAGATCTCCTGGGTTCAGGGGTAAATCGACAAAGAGGAGCTTGAAACCTGGAACAAGCCGTATGCTAGGAATGGCAGGCTCTCTGGATCTCTCTTGACAAAGAGATCTTGCGGCCCGGCAATCTCGACAACCTGATCAACCGTCACATGGTACCCCTCATCTTTCTTCATCCCGTATTCCTCCGTTATCCTGGGGTTCATGGGGCCCGATTCTAAGTATTTCTCCTCTATCCTGGGGTTTATGTGAACCGATTCTAAGGGAGGGAGCATGGAGTCTCGTAGTCGATTCTTGCTTGCTAAGTATAGGGAGAGGGTCCGCTCCACGTAATTAGTGAACCCAACTGCTATCATGATTGCAGCCAGGACTGCGAGAGGGGAGCCTGTCAAGGCTAGGAAGTAGATGTAGCACGTCAGCCCAGTCTTCACAACCAGCGTTGCAAAGTGTCGGAGCCAAAGCTCGTTGTCTTCCAAAGAATAGGCAGTGATCGTATCGATTCCACCCAGGTGGAGTAGGAGGAACGGGGCCCAGAAGGCGGTGAGCTGGACATCTGGGCTGATGTTCCCCGCCTTCTCCTTGATGTCCGCTAGGCAGTTTGAGAGAATGCCGAGGGCAAGAACCGGGGCCCAGTCGGCGGTTAAGTATGTGGCCCAGACTACCACTCTGAGAAACCAGTGACCTAATGACTTCCTTTGCCGGGCTAGGGTGACAAGCATTACTTGTAGGAATGCGCTGAAGAGCACGACGAACCGTAGCTCCCAGTCTTTCCACCAATTCCTCATCTCCGGTGTAAACAGCTCCATCACTGGCCTAAAGTGATAACAAACTTCATCTAGTAAGGGCTTAAACTAGAAAGAGGGTTCGTTGAAGTTAGGCCATTTCTAGCCAGATTTCCAATAGATCACCGTTTGACATTATATGGAAGTTGTTAAAGCATTGGGATTAGGAGATTCGATTGAGAAGAACTACAAAAGATAATCAATCAAAATGGAACATCCTAGGTCATGAATTCAAGAAATTGTGACTTTAGTGTATCTAAGTTTAAAGATTGATTATAAAGTTTACAAGGTCATACTAGGAAGTTAATTTCATGCAGAGAACTACTAAGAACTATGCTACTCATTGGTTCATGAATACGCTGTATAAACTAATTAGAAAGGTCCCTTCTGTTAGCAGATTCAGTAACTAACTAGCCAAAAGGTTCATCCTTCTCCTTCTTAATACTTCACCTCGGAAAAGGAGGGGAGCTCGATCCACTTGGAAAACAAAGAAATAGGCATAATATGTGATTTGCAGCAATGATAAGAAGAGACTTACCTTTTGGCGATGCCGCAAAAGAATGGCTAACGCTTAAGCTATCTATCTCTATCTCTCTGGTGGTCGTCTGGAATAACCCTTCTGGTTGCCGTTAGGTTGGAATGAACTCGCTTGCTGTCAGTGCTTTTATAAAAGACAAAGGAGCATAGTAGGGAAGAAGGATGAGAATGAGTGAGACATGCCACTAGGAATCCATTCTGTTCGGTAAACCATGCGTTAAGTTACGAAGCCGGGAGCTCTATCCATACGTTGGAAAAATGCTTATTCTCGATATCAGGAATGGACCGAGGATTTGGGCTTTTAAGTGGATATGGACCCGAGCCCGTATAAGCCCAATGGAAATTTAATAGGAATTGCATTTCCCTGCTTTTATCCGTTCAAAATCGTTCAGGAGTGTCTCGCATCTGAGTCCTGGCGTTTCTAGGTCATCTCTAACAGCTAAATAACACGTAGTGCGGTTCTTCTCTTTTATGATCTTAATTATTAGGCTTTTAAATTAGTCAGTAAGTGATTATCCAGGATCACACATTCGCTACGTAGTCGATAAGGAATCAAGTGGATCAAACGATTGAAAAGGGGGGGAAAAAAAGGAGAAGAAATCCCAAGAAAATGAAATGACATGGAAACATGATCCACGGGGAGGAATATAATAAAATTAATAATAAAAATATCCATGGGAAAGGATCTATACCTTAATTCAATAACGAAAGGAAGCATTAAAATTGGAAATGTGGAACTTGGGATCCAAGTGATGCTTAGATGCTGGAAGTGCTTCTCCAAAGTTCAATCCGTCCACACATTTATTCCAGTACAAAAAAGCATTGCTTCTTTGGCAATTAATATATATTCCTTCAGTCACCAGGACAGTCCGTTCAATTCATAAAGGCTCGACCAATGACCCACTTCATATACTATAACTCACAAAAACTCAAAGCCAATGTTGTATCAATGTGACGATATACTATCCTTTCACTAAATCGAAGAAGATATGTCCACCCATTTTCATATATCGGTCATCCAACCCCCACTGTTAGATGCACAAGGATTTTTCCGAGGTTGAGTTACATGGGCTCCATCATCAAGCTTCGGTTTCGCCTCAGGTTTTAATCGAGTTATCATGGATTCGAATCACTACCATTAATTTATAGCTTTTGGGTAAGCAGCTTCATTGTCACTTCCAGTAAATTGGGACAAATCCAAATCCTCAGGTTTACTTTCTTAGGACCTTCGAATACTCGTTTGGCGGGCTTCAATTTCCTGCCAGAAAAGCCCATGGCCTCGTCTACTTGGCATAATAAGTATTCTTCATTTTAAAATAAGGTCCTTTGCCTTAACCGAACCAGAATAAAATAAAATAAAAAAGGGGGGTCCTTTCCTTGAGGTGCTTTTCATTTCAAGTCCTTTTTCTTTTTAAGCTGTTACGTTATATTTGAGTTCTCCATATTATGCAAAATGTTTATGCTAGTCGTTACATCGCTGACTAGTTACCTCTATTAAAAGGTAAATTTAAGCATTTCTTGGTGCTTCTCACTGACCACCACATTAGGGCCAACTCCCGTCAGAGAGAGAAGGTGGAGGGTGTCATCGACCATGCTTAGCTCGAAGTCGTTTGGCCATGGCCACAAAGGGCATGCCCGCATCCATTGTACTGATCACATTATGACAAACCCCCATCATAGAAATGGGGGAGAGGGAAACGAGGATACGGAGATGAATGAGAAAAAGTAAGAGAAGAGTTTATCTGAGTCTAACTAAGGAGATTACTTGACATAATAGAAAATAAAGGTGTGGCCACAGTTATAAAGTGGTCGAGCAATTGGTAAAATCAAATGAAATATTATTGATAATGCCATACTATAACATCCTAAGATTATCGAAGGAGTTTTTGATTGATTCAATTGAACTAGCTAGGTCATGGATCGGTGGGCAAAGCTGTAGTCTTTTATGCTGTCCAAATGCGAAGACTATACTGTAGGCACGTTCTTGTCAAAGTACTGTTCTTGTAACAACTAGAACTTGGGAGGCAAAAGTGAAAACAGGAATAAGTGCGGGGGTCAAATCGTGGTTAATTTTGTCAGTTCGTGGTCATGACATCTTCCCCCCCAGTTTCTGTATTTCTTTTGGTTAATTTCCTTCTCAGTCCTCCTCCCTCGCTCAATTGCCTAATCACGACGAGATCCCGTAAACCCCTGAGATCTTCTCTGGGACCGATATGGGCGTCTCCTTCAAGGTCTCAAAGGTTGGGACGAGGCTGCGCTCAAGACCTTCCTCGGGCCAGCAGCCGGAAATTGATGGAGAGTGTTGGTTTTGTGTCTAGTTAGGAATTTCAGGTATCTGTTTTTTTTATTGTGTTTTACTCACTTGAATTATGAAGCGTGACCTGCTCTGTGAGCTGATGAAGTATAAAAGCTTGCACCTTGTTGGGGTTTAGGTTGATTTGTGTAAAGTCATGACACCGTTAGAGCGTGTAATTCGTGTTTCTGAGTTTACATGCTTCTTCCTGTTTATTGGCTGAAACAGTGTCTTGGGGGGATAGTACAGAGATCTAAATAGTCTGATTTTGATTGCTGTAATTTGTCCCGTGAAAGAAATGTATGATATAGCTGAAAAGTGAAAGATCTCTAGGTTAGGGAATACATAGATAACTAGGGTATGCTACCCGCGCAATGGGTTGGAAAAAAATTCTCATGAATCTCATCAAACTTTTGACTTACCATAATAGTTTGTGTAAAGACTAATGTAGCATATAACTCAAATTAATGACAATATTATGTATATCTAAAAATCATAAATTTCATGGTTGGAAAATGGGTCAATCTCGCTTGAACCTAGATTAACTAGATCTAGTATACTTCCAAAAATCAATTGATAAACACACAAAAAAAAAAAACCAATGTTGCCCCCGGTGATACTACGCTGACAGAGCCAGTGCTTGCGCTGGTTGTTCAGTTTATCTGATATGTTCACGGTTGAACATGAGAGTCCAAACATTGCATAGCATAGTGCGACAATTTTGTCATCACTGCTGTCCACCATTTATATTCTGAAAAAAAAAAAGAAGATACACACAGAAAAAACCACAAATAAAAAGAGGCTACTTAAATCGCTAACAACTTGATACGGATTAAACGTGAACTGTTTTTAGGTGAGTTGACCCTTATTATCCTTAGTATGGCTTCATGTGAAGTCTTTTGATTGGAAAGAATTTACTATTGGAATAAGTTTATCCCTTAGTGGCTCAACGACCTCACTCGAGTCTAGATTAATCGGATGTAGTGGACTTTCGAATATGTACACGGAAAAAGATAGTTATATACCTAAATTTAAAAAAAATCTCAAAATGTTGAAAAATTTAGGTGAGTCGATGCTTATTATCCTAGGCAATGCCACAAGCGCAAGTCTTGCTATCTGAAAGAATTTATGATGAGGAGAGGTTTATCCTTTAGTGGGTGAACGACCTCGCTCGAGTTTAGATGGATTGTACCTAGTGGACTTCCTATATCAAATGTGCACAGGGAAAAAAATATTTATAAACATAAATGTAATAAAATTTAAAAATGTTGATTTTTTTCATAAAGTGGGGCAGGTTTTATTATCGAAAAGAAATTACAATTGGGAGAGGTCAATCCCTTACTGGGTGGACGACCTCGCTCAAGCCTAAACTGATATGGCATAGTGGATTTTCGAATATCAAGCGGGTATACTGATAAAAATATTTATAGGCTTAAATTTGATTAAAAAAATGCTGAATTATTTAAAAAAAAAAAAGAAAAAAGAGAGAGAGAGAGAGAGGGGTGGAGGGGTGGGGGTGGAGGGTGGTCGGGTCTGAGGGTGGGAATACCATCCCACTCGCCCCTCCTTAATCCTACGAACAAAAAATTTAGTTTATAGTAATGAAATGATGCTCTCGTGGAGGCAATTGAAAGAAAATGTTTGGTGTTATTTATCTGCTTTACAACGACGAAAGTGAGTAAGATTTTTTTTTCTACTTTTATTTATTGTAAATTAAGAGTTATAACAATTGAAGCATATGATATATAATAAAATTTTTAAAAAAAGAGCAAAATGTATCACGTGTATAACGTATGGCCATCATGACTAATATATAAGGCAGATACATAGTGGACTTGGCCTAATGCCCTCAAAACATCTCGATCACTGAATGATCCTTTTCTTCAATTTTTTATTTTTATAATCATCTGAAAATGTCACACTTATCATTTCCTTGGCGCCGATCATAATGTTTTCCAATATATAGGGGAGGAAATATATATAGTAATAACTATATCTCCCTGAGGCATTTTAAGGGATCGAGCAAATGCAGGCATCCAGGAAAACCAGTTCATTCCTCTACAAGACGGAAAAGATCATGAAAGAAGTAATCGTTCAAATTGCGCAATCAAAAGGCCAATGAAAAATTTAATCGGTCAGATAGTCATTGTACGTACTTGATGTGAACTGAGCCCAGAAGTACGACCCAATTGCAGAATACAAAGAGAGATCTCTTGGATAGTTTCCATAGCTGTAGGGAAGTGGATGTGTTTGCTTTCTAAAGAGTAAATCAAGAGTTAAATGGACCATTAACGGCCATGTCCGATGTTGGTTATCATCGAAGGGAGGATCGCAGAAAGCACTTGTAGAATGGACAATTCTATCATAGGAAAGACAATGTATTGAGCTCCCCACTTGTACTAGGAGAGATTTAATAATAGTGTCCATATCCAAAATGCATCAGAAAACAGACTAGAAACAAAGGGCCCCATGTGGCCCTCTTCCTCCCCTAGGAAATCCATTCCACCGCCATTCTTTTCTTTTCATTTGCCTTATCTTCTTCCTCTTTCTTACTCTGTTTCGGGGCTAGAAAAAAAAAATCGAAGAAGAACAGTGATGCGGCAGACGACCTGGCAAGTCGGTACTTGGAGAAAAATAGGTTCTGACGACCATATCTCGAAGGAAACGGCCTCCAGAGCAAAACTCACAGCCTTTGGCTGTGAAAAGACGAGATTTTGGCCGAATTCGGTCGCTTAGAGTCTCAAACGGGCATTTTTATAATTTTAGGAAAAGTTTATGTTTTTTGTGCAATTTAGGCATTTTTAATTCTATTTAAGTGATGTAAACCCTAGGGTTGAACAGTAGAGAGTCATCTTTTTAGATTATCAATAAAATTCAGAGTTTTCTTGCTTTGTCCAATCTCGGATCGATTCGAGTTTGATGTCTATTTCCTGGTATTCGTAGAGTCAACAGGTATAGAAGGTCGTAGTTCCGGTATTCGTGCGCGAATCAACGGGTCTGTGACGGTTACTCGCGTTGTACGCTGCGTCAGTAGGTATCAAAGCCAGGTTCGTTCTTGGATCAACGATGCCGCCCAGGAGGAGGGATCGTGTGGAAGATGTTCATGATCGTGAAAATCTGCGATATCTGGAGCAGAGGCTAGATCAGCTGGATCAGAGGATGGAGCAGATGATGGATTGTATGATGGAGCAGTTCACACAGCAGATGGCTGCACTTTTGAAGAATCAGAATCGGAGAAACCCTAATCCGAATTCTGACCCTGATTGAGAGGAAATCTAGTATGATTCCAATTCTGAAGGGGATGCGACTTTGTTTTCCGAAAAGGATCCATCCGATGAAGCAGTTTTTGTAGCGGGAGGCGATGGAGAGCCCAAGTTCGACGAGGAGGAAGAGACTGTGATAGGAATTGGGATTGGGGTAGCGATGACGATAACTAAATCTATCAAGGAATTGCGGGATCTCGGTGAATGTTTGCCGAATCTTGACAGTGGGAACCTTGACTGCACCCGCTCTGGACCACGTTCAGCTTTTGATAGCAATGTCGTTTATCAGTTTGAGATAATGGAATATATTCTTGATTTTGACTTCGATGGGCATGGGGAAAATCATGCTGCTGATTTTATCTCTAGACTTCTAGGGCTAATTCGAGGGCGAATTCTCTCCACCCATGAGAGAATGATGCGGCAGACGACTCGGCAAGTCGGTACTTGGAGAAAAATAGGTTCTGACGACCCTATCTAGAAGGAAACGGCCTCCATAGCAAAACTCACAGCCTTTGGCTGTGAAAAGACGAGATTTTGGCCGAATTCAGTCGTTTATGGCCTCAAATGGGCATTTTTATGTTATTTAGGCATTTTTATAATTTTAGGAAAAGTTTATGTCTTTTGTGCAATTTAGGCATTTTTAATTCTATTTGAGTGATGTAAACCCTAGGGTTGAACAGTAGAGAGTCGTCTTTTCAGATTATCAATAAAATTCAGAGTTTTCTTACTTTGTCCAATCTCGGATCGATTCGAGTTTGATGCATATTTCCTGGTATTCGTAGAATCAATAGGTATAGAAGGTCGTAGTTCCGGTATTCATGCGCGAATCAACGGGTCTGTGACGGTTACTCGCGTTGTACGCTGCGTCGAACAGAGACTAACAAAGAGAGAGAGCAAAGGAAGAAACGAATGAGGAGAAGGCTAGGCTTCGGGATCGATCGTTAAGTTGGTATTCTACAGTCTTAGCATAGTTTCTCTTTGACTTGAAGGAGTTAGAGTGGATGAATTTGCTTAACAGAGGATCTAGTTCGTGTGTTGATTTTATGTTTAATTATCTTATCTTGATGCGTTGGTTTGGATGAAAGATAAATGTATCTATATGTTTGGCTTTGTTTAATTTGTCTTGAGGAAGGAGTTAGACTAAATGAGATTATTATACTTTATGGGGGTCAATGGAAGATTGAGTTTATATGCAAATTTTTACTTGATGATTGATGATTCCAATTGATATGTTTGCTTAGGTGCTGAGCTGAAGAAGTCGGTTTAATAGTTGATTTTAGGATCTCTAACGGTGGTTAAATGACTAATATAAGCTGAGCTTTGTCGAGTTATTTAGCTTTCATTTGTTACCATAGCCTGGGTAATGTTAGTTATGTTATTAAGTTGGAGCTTGTTGATTAATGATTTAATTAATCATGAAAATGCTTTATTGGGCTTGATGATAGATTTAATCATTTGCTGACCTAGCTATCTTAGCAATTTAATCTCCGTTAACTAATTGTTTGATATTGTGAAATTAAAATGATGATTTGAGGAAAGGATTAAGTCAGTTATCGATTAGTTCTTATTATTGCAAAAAGAATACTGATGGGAAGTAAATAGGATGGAATGGAGGTAGAACGATTGGAAGTGATTGTAATAAGTTCCTAAGCTTAAGAATTATATTTTAACTTGTGTGAGTTTATAGGATTTCAGTATGTTAAATTATAAGGATTGAGCTGTTCAGTTTATTAAGAAGAATCTGCCGCCTTAATAGACCTTTTGATTTGTTAACATTTGTATTGATTATATGATCGACCATTACAGCTGCATGAGAGCTTAGAATTTAAGAACAAATGGGTTTAAATCTCTCTTCTCTTGAGAATTTCAAATGGTTAGGCAATCGATATATGTATGTATATATATATATATATATATATATATATAGATGGAATTATATGAGATATGATCTGTTTTCTTGTTTTTCAATTGATAGGGGCTAAGGACACCAATACTGTGCATCCTGAAAGTCAAGTTTGATGAACCATTTTGGGTGTTCGGTGAATACCTTATTCCATTGCGAAATGATATATATATATATATATATCTATAATACATTAAGTGAATGATAATGTTGGTGGGATTAATATGATTGATTATAATAAGAAGATTGAACATATGTTTTATGTTTGTGTTGTAGTCGTCTTTTTGAGGTAATGTGATTATTATGATTATTGCAAGAGTTTTAGCTAGTAATAATTGTATGGAGTGTATAAATTGATTTATACGAATATAAGTTAAGTGATGGATTCTGACATCATTTATGATGCATGAATTGTATGGATGTTATTATTATAGGAAATATTGTAATAATTTGGGAATAAGAATTTGGTTTGGGTCTATGATGTGAGATGGCATGGTTGCAATTGATTGTGCTTGTGATTGTTATTTAACTATAGCCATGGGACCGCTGGACCCGACGGATTACAAAATGGGCCAGATCATTCGCTGGACCCTGGGGGAATATAAATATGGGTCTGATCGGCCACTGAACCCGGCGGAATATAAATATGGGCCAGATCGGCCGCTTGACCCGGTAGAATAGAAAAAGGGGCCCGATCGGCCGCGCAACCCAGCGGAATATAAATTGTGGTCAACTCTTACCATCAAAGGTTAATAGGCAACCCCCGCTTATGAGATATGGATATTGGGAGTTGAGGTTGATATGAATGAGATGTGCGGGGTCACGGTACCGTCATAACTCTGTTGCGAGGAAATGCAACCCTGTGGCTATATTGATTGGTTGTATTGTATATTGTTTGTCTGCTATGATTCTTGGAGATGTGAGAGTGTTGGAGATGTGATATTGTTGAGATTGTCTGAAGTTGTTCCATGAAAACCGTGTTGTTGTTAGAGTTGAATCTATCAAGTGATTGTGTTGTGAGTTTCTATGGAATGCTAATGAATGGATATTTGATGTTTATGTGATATTGGATATTAGAGAAATGGTTGGCAGAGTTATGTGTATTCGTTAGTAGGACTTAATTTAGTTACTATATTGGATATAATTATTAATATAGTTTGTATAGATATATATATATATATATATATATTATGTGTGCGGTGAGTTGATAGTTGTGTTGGATGTTATTTTATTATTTATTTGAATATTTGGTTGTTTTTAATTAAATATTTTTTTAATAATAATTCATTTTGCTTTGGAATTTAGTACTCATTGAGATGCAGCTCACACTCTGTATATATTTTTCAAATAAGTTAGGAGCTAGACTAGCAGCACAGGAGAACTCTTTGGACATCGAGGATCAGCTCGGAGGACTAGGTAAGAACCTTAGTTATTGGATAAGTATTATTTTTGTATAGGATGTATTTGAATATGTTACGACCTGAAACTTTTGTTTAGTTGGTTTAGTGATGTGGTTGAAAAAAAAAATTACTCTCTTTCAAGATGTAGATATATATATTAGATATTGCTAGATTTGTTATATATATTTTTGGGAGTTGTAGAAAGCAGTTTTATAGGAATAGTTTATGTGATAATAGATATTGATAAAATTTAGGGGAAACGATGATAAAATTTCGGATCGTGAAAATTTTCCTTTTCTTTGTATTCGGCGTTTATGGAAGTTATGCATATGCTCCCATCAGTACAGCTAGACATTTTTCTTCTTCTCCCCTTTACTTTGTTTTCAATCTATATATATATATATATATATATGCGAATGAAAATGAAGCTCGAGGCGAATTCTCACGCCGCCACCTCATCAGACGGAACTCTCTCAATTTGTCATGTCATCACTTATTTATTAAAGAAATTTTTTATACAGTTTCCTTATTCTGTAATAATCAATAGATCTCGAGATTCTATGCGTGTAAAATTCAACGTGTGTATCACACAAAGATTCAGAATAAACAAAATATTATAATTGAATAATATCCATAGACTAGGTTCTTATGCCTGCACATAATTCTTATGTTTCTAATCTTTTATATATATATATATATATATATATATACCTGCACGTAATACTTATTTTTCCCTTAACTATATATAAGTTTTAATTTTTGCACGTAATTTAGGGATGACTTTTCACTTATTATTATTATGAGGATAAATTTGGGTTAGTATGATAAGACTTGCATTTTCAGGACAATATATATCGAGCTTCACCTATCACACTTTTGTAATATCCCAAATTTTTAATGTTCATTCACGTGCAATTTTTAATTTTTGCAATTTCACACAATCTATTAATTGATTTATAGTATAATTCTTGTTTCACCGGGATAAGCTTGCAATTTACTTTCCATGTGTCCATTTTCTTTCAATCCCTTACTTTCCTCGCGGGCCACTAAGATGAATCAATTTCCACCGCCATGTCCTCTTCTTCAATATAAATTTGCTGCTTGTTCAATTCTCGGTCACTTCATTCGATTTCACGCTTTAGCCGTTTGAGAGAAAAGCCGAAAACAAAGTGGGAGAAATTTTGAAAAAAATAGTGAACAATCAGTTTCGGCATTTTTGATGTTCGAGAGACTTATCAAAGTGAGTAACTTATTCTTAAACTAGTGCTTTTATTATCGTTATATTGGTATTTTTAGAACTGCATTGTCATGACCATATTATTGTCACGGATCATGCATTCATTTTTAGATGATCGATTACGATATTTGGAAATAAGTAGTGAGATTTTGAGTTGTATAACTGAGATTGGTGGGAGTTGGTGAGTCTCATGGCACCCTAAGCCAGTCGTAAGTCGAGCAGTAGGGCTGCCTAGAGCAAGGAGGCAGCCAGTGTGGAGGCGCCACTCCGGTCGGGAGCTGGGAAGGGGCACAGGAACGATCTGAGTTCTGGAGATCTCGACGATATTTTTATGATATTAATAAACCCGTACTATGATTCGGTTAGTTTAGGCTGTGGTTATTAACTGAGCGTCAAGCTCGTCCCCCAAATATATTCTCTCAGTTGTTTTACAAGTTAAAATGGCAGTGGATTCATGGAATTTTACTGGGATTTTTATTCGTCCGATCGAATTTGTAATTTTCTGAATATTCCTAATTTGTATGAATTCATATGTATTTATCTATTTCATCATGTGAAATTTTTAGAATTTACAACTTTAGTATGCATGTTGATTCATCGATAGAGATTATTGTGAATATTAATTTAAATATGAAAGTTCATTCCAAATTAATGTTGAACGAAACATTAATAAAGGAATCAAATTCTTATTCCCCTTTGCCGTTTGTATGTGTATATATACATACAAATAACAATAATAGTTTAATTTCCATGTTAAACCAAACAAAAATTAAAATTAATCATTTCATTTCAAATTCTGCTTCATTACATATTTATATGTATATTATTTTCATTATGACTTAATAATAGTAATTTTTTATAATTGATATATTTTCTAACTATTTTTAGATCTTATATTTTAAGAAATTACGGAGACTATATTTTCTAACGATAATATACGTTTAACATATATAATATATATATATATATATATATTTTGTAAATACATCTTATATCGTTAGTCGTGCATATATAAATGGAAAAGAAAAATACAACAAAATATATTATGTGTATATTTTTATTGCATTATGTGTATATTACGAAAGATTTTTAAAAATTATGTTTCCTTTTATTGAATTTGGTTTCTCTCTTTTCAATTAACTATGTATATTTTTTAATGTTACTCAAATTTTATGACAAGAAATGATCATGAAATTCTCAAATGAAGTATGAAGGCCATTCTCCTATTCCATCTTTTGAGATGGATGTCACAGTAGAAAGTTTTTTACTATGTTCAGAGCTCTCCAATGCCTGCTCAAGATATAAATGGTAGATGATTTGATCTCATTCAACTCCATATATGCTATGTCATAATGAGATGACTTCTTTATATAAGAACAATTTATATAAAATAATCTAATTTTCTTCTCATATTTTGTCGGGAATTTTGAGTCGATAGTTTAAATTTTTTATTGGAATTTTGTTAGGATATCAACTACTTCAGCGTGTTATATTATTTTTATATTTTTTACGTAAAATAATTACTTTTATGTAGAAGTATTGCATTATGATTTACTTATTGAGAATCCACACATTTTATTTTAATATTTATTTTTCTATAAAATAATTTTTTTAAAGATAGATAACTAATATTTTTTTACAGATGATTTATTTAGTTTTCTTCGTATTGTATTGTATTGTATTGGCTTTTGGGAAACTATATGTACATGCCAAGAAATCAAGGTTTAATGAGTTAATTATCTGCAAAGCCTTCACAATATTATCAAATTATATAAAATACATATAAACACAATCTCTTAGATCCCGAAAACTGACTGATAGATTATACATAGATCCACCGAGACAAACTGATAGATCATATCTATCGATACACAGGACACCGCCTTCATGAACACTATAAGTACATGTCAGTCTTGATCCTCCCCATTCAACAACACTCTCTACCTCTACAGTTTTTTTGAGTCCTCGGAGAAAGAAAGAAAGAATGGCGAGCAAGAGAAGCTCTTCGTGCGGTGGTTCGTGGTGGCTGGTGGCTGCAACTCTCCTCTTGTTTCTCGTGCTTCCTGTTAACGGTGAATCGAGTCCCGATAGGTATATATAAACAATAAATCAACTAATATAGGGATTTCTCTATTCATTTTTGTCATAGCTCTTCACGGACTCATCATTTTTTTTTTCCATGGCCGGCCCCCTGTTCACGCGCCCTCCATATGCAATTGTATGCAGGAAATCCAGAGCCGGGCAAGGTCGTGGACATGGGCACGGACATGGGCATGGGCACTGGCACATGCCACTGATGCCAATGCGACCACCTAATTCTCCAGTCCAGCTACATGAGTCTGACCATCACGTAATATCAATTTGCACCTTAAATTTGACCCCCAAAAAAAAACCTACACCTTAAATAAATTTCTTATGTGATGATCGACGCGCAAAATACAGCCATTTATAATTACATATATTATAAAAGTTA
This sequence comes from Punica granatum, assembly GCF_007655135.1. NCBI lineage: Eukaryota > Viridiplantae > Streptophyta > Magnoliopsida > Myrtales > Lythraceae > Punica > Punica granatum. The sequence goes on from NC_045129.1 coordinate 8,724,293, forward strand.
TAAATATGATTATTCAAAAATATTAGTAGGAAAAAAAGGCTAAAAATTGAAATTAACGGCAACTAATTAACTATTGGGGTGTACGTATATTATTGGCAGGTGGTGATGGACAATGGGAATGTGGAGGTGACACTCAACAATCCTCAGGGGGACGTCATTGGCATCAGACACGGCGGAATCGACAATTTACTCGAATTCCATCACAAAGAGAGCAACCGAGGGTTTGTGTCTCCATAAAATTTTCCTTTTTTTTTTAAAACATAATTTTGCTTTTAATAATAATATATTTTATGGTAATAATAATAATAATAGTGATTAATAAAATATTTTTTATATTTATTAATGTTAACAATAGATAATATATTCAATGTACGTACTAAAATCCATGCACGGTTTCAGGTACTTGGACTTGGTGTGGAATAGGCCAAGAGAAAAAGGCAGATATGACCGGTGATTTTTCTTTTATTCAAAATAATTGAAGTATCTAATTTTCCATTCTAAAACCCTAATCACTCTCATTTATTAACACAATTCTTTTTTTTCTCTCCCTTCTTTTCTTTCTATCACGCATACTAAGATTACCTTCAATGTTGATATCAATATGCAGGGTTGACGGAACGAAATTTGAGATCATAACCCAAACAGAAGACACCGTGGAGATATCGTTCGTCCGAACATGGGAGAACTCAACCTATTCTTATGTGTCGCCGCTTATCATTGACAGGAGGTGTGATTTATCGGTTCAAATATAGAAAACACGTCATTCGAGTGAAAAAAAAAATGATAATGAGTTTTGATTCTACGCTTCATAAGTTACTCATTTTGGTTTTCGAATTGTTCTGCATAACATACTGTGATTAACTCGACTCTAACTTTGACGTTCTATGCAGATACATAATGCGCCGGAATGTTTCCGGATTCTATGCGTATGCCATACTTGAGCATCCAGAAGGTTGGCCTGCGTTTGAGATGGGCCAGGCTAGGGTTGTCTACAAACTCAATGGACAAAAGTATGAGATTTAATCTTAATTTCTTTGTGAATTCAAAATCATTAATTTTGGGCTTATTTTTAAAATTTGATCGTATACTAATCATTTGTTATTCTTTAATTTTTGTGTACTCCGTACAGGTTTCACTTCATGGCTATGTCCGATGACAGGCAGAGAGTTATGCCAACGGAACAAGACAGGAGCCGGGGCGAGACCCTTGCTTATAAAGAAGCTGTTCTGATTACCCATCCATCGAATCCAGAGCTTCAAGGAGAGGTATCGAATAAGAGCTCAAGAGCTTTGCATAAGAATCATCTATAATATCCTTTGTAGTAATTGATAAGATTTATCGATCATTAACGCCCAATCGTTTTGACGATTGAGTTTCACGCATTCTATTAATATTATTTCCGAACATTTGTTCAGGTGGATGACAAGTACCAGTACTCTGGGGAGACTGATGAGACTAAGGTGCGCGGGTGGATAAGCGATGACCCGAAGATTGGCTTTTGGATGATCACACCAAGCGATGAGTTCCATGCAGCTGGCCCGCTGAAGCAAGAGCTCACCAACCACGTCGGCCCCGTCCTTCTCAATGTAAGTTCTTCACCTGCTGACAAAAGACCCTTTGAAATCGAACTCGGACATTTGTCATAGATACAAGTAATAAATCAGCAACTCGATCGACTAACTACTTTACTATTCGTGTGCACGTGTATAGATGTTCATGAGCAGGCACTTCGCCGGAAGAGACATAAATGCAGCATTCGGGGAAGGGGAAGAGTGGAAGAAGGTGTTTGGACCTTACATGGTCTATATCAACTCAGCTACTTCTGAGCATCCCTCTTCCAGATCACTCTGGGAAGATGCCAAACATCAGGTAATATATACATATAAGTGTGTTGATGCTGTATATGAATGTCTATATAATGATCTCAAAATTTTGCTGATCATATTGATTCTAACTTCTTTGCCTTTTTGCCATTCAGATGAAAATCGAGACCGAGAGTTGGCCATATGACTTTACTCGATCGAAAGATTACCCTCATTCCAGTGAACGGGGCACTGTTTCGGGTCAACTCTTTGTCCGTGACAGGTTTGTGATCACTTCTCCAAGTTAACTTCGATATTTAGTGAATTACGTTCATTGACGTGCAGTTCATGTGCGAAGATATATATAAAGCTATGTTCAAACTGATTAATACTTTCTGATTGTTGTCGTTCAGATACATGAACGAGAATGATATGCCGGGCGCCTCTGCATATGTTGGACTGGCGGCTCCCGGAGAGGTCGGATCATGGCAACAGGAAGGCAAAGTGAGTACTTAATCTTTTCTTTTTATTTTCGTTCATTTTCACGCGTAATTGATTCTGATTGCAACATCGTTTCCCCCCTCAAATGTTCAGGGCTATCAGTTCTGGACTGGGGCCAATGAAGATGGTCACTTCGTGATTAAAAACATCCGAGCCGGTGTTTATAACTTGTACGCTTGGGTGCCGGGATTTATCGGAGACTACAAATACGAAGACAACATCATCGTTACAGAAGGTACGCCAATATAAAAAGCCTCTTGAGTTTCGACTGATCATGTTTTCGAATAAATACAGATTGAGATCTGTCCTTATCATGCTTTTTCAATAGGATCCGAAATAAGATTGGACGGGATTGTCTATGAGCCTCCGAGATACGGACCCACAATTTGGGAAATGGGCATCCCTGACCGCAAGGCTGACGAATTTTACGTGCCGGATCCATCCCCGATGCTGGTGAACAAGCTATTCATCAACTCGAAGCCCGACAGGTTCCGTTTACTTTACATGATCCAGCACTCTTCTAGCACAATCTGATAAAGAATTGGTTTCCTAACTCGAACTTCCCCTATTTCATGGCTTCAGGTTCAGGCAGTACGGTCTGTGGTCAAGGTATTCGGAGATCTATCCAGATGGTGATCCGGTTTATACCATAGGAGCCAGTGACTACACTAAGGACTGGTACTTTGCTCACGTCACGAGGTATACAACAGCTCCCTCGATCAATTTTACTCAGAAGCTCGCAAAGCGAACCTAATTTTGATTATTAGTTCATGGTTCTAAAGTATTATTTTGATTCTTCTACGTATGCAGAGATAATGGAAACTCCACGTTCGTGCCAACTACAAGGACTATAAATTTCGAGCTTCCACGAGTATATCCATGGGCAAGCTATAGATTACAGATTGTGGTGGCTGCATCCCAGGCAGCTCAGATTCAGGTATACTCGTAATTCACATTTCCATAGATTGACATTGTTAATCTGTACAAACTAATAATATCAGCTCGTATAGTTAATAACCGATCTGATAGTTACTAAAGTTGCATAGTTCTAATTACTTCACTCGATCTTTTGCCGGAAGTAGATCGGCTTATCAGATTTCTTTCGGTTATCATGACACCTGCAGTCATGCATGTAACATCCATTCGCTGTATAATCATTCATATGCAATATATATATAAGCTGTAGACTTGAGCTCGAGGACATGAATGTTTATCGATTTCAGGTGCGGTTCAATGACCCCTGGAGGAGGAGGCCCCAGTTTTCGACGAGGACAGCAGGGTGGGACAATGCCATAGCGAGACACGGGATCCACGGGCTGTACCACTTGTACAGCTTCGAAGTTCCATGGTATTATCTCCGCCTGGGAACCAACACCCTCTCTCTCACTCAGCCCCGCGCCTGGGGTGCTTTCACGGGGTTGATGTACGACTACATTCGCTTTGAAGGCCCTCCCCGATGATTTTCAAATGAAGGAAGCTGCTTTGGAGAACTCTGATTATACAAACTTTTTGACAATTTTTTCGAGATATAAGAAAGACCATGAGCCTATAAAAGAGGCACATGTAAGTCTCGCTGATGAGAACAACCTGACAACTTCTTGGTTTCGAGTGAAGATATAGCTATGTATACGATTTCTTTCAAATATATTTTTGAGGATGATGAGGGAGCCATGTATCATTATGTCTTGACTTCTCCCATTACTAATTGAATTTGAATTGAAAGTTCGCTGTCAAATATCAGTATTTCTCTTTAGCGTATTGCTCTCTGTCGTTCTTCTTCAGTATAATTTGATTGGCAAGTCGCATGTATAAAAAGCATGGCCTAAGACAAATATAACCAAAAAAATTAAAGAAGTAAGACAAGAAAATTTTGGTGTATTTAGTTTTAGAGTTGAGTTTTGATTTTAATTAGATTAGTAATGATTGTGCTGTTAAATTATGAAGAAAATATGAAAAAATAATGAATAGTTAAGAAAAAGTTATGATTGTATAATGATTGTGCCGTTGAATTATTAAAAAAGTAATGAATAATTTAGAGAATTTAGTATTAAAAATTAAATTGAATATAATATAATTGTATGTGAGTTTAAATATGGGGCTTACCTTTTTTAATTAAAAGAGTTAATTTTTGTTGTGCAGTGAGTAGAGTTAATATTAGAGTTAAAATTTTAAAATCAGATTGCAAAATCAAATGGGCGTTGTCTAGTTTAAGAAAAATAAAAGGCCAAAACAAGGAAAGAAGATTTTCATCGAAGACTCCACATTCCAAGACTCACACTCGCTTCACAAAGGTGAATGGTTCCTTCTATATGCAACTTCTAATTCCCAGTTAGCTTAGTAGGTTTCGATTGAAACCGAATGTTCCAAGTCTCCCAAAATCAGGACGTGTTCACCGATCAGCAAAACCCTCTTCCCGCTTTCGTCTGTGACACTTAGATGGTTACAAGGATCTACTAGTATGCTCGTCTCAGTATGCTGGAATGGAACAGTATGCACACGGTCAAACCCGATCAACTGCTTCTTGGGGAAACCGCCGGTCGATCTCGGTGCCCGGGAGAACAGCATCACAACGTGGGCACCACCCGCATCACCAGCGTTCATCACGGAGATCTGCACCGGGAATCTCGTAACATACTCAATCGCGAAGGCAGAGGCCAGCATCGGGTCTTCCCCTGGCGTCTCCTGGCCCCTCCCCCATCTCGGGTCTCGGAATATGTTAATGTTCGGTTCCCAAAATGTTAGCCCTGCTTGCCCATGATTGTCATTGCCCTGTTGACGTCATACAAAAGCGGCCATATGAATGGTAGACACTCGATAAACTGGAAAAAAATGGAAGCTTCCGTGTCAATTGAATTGATCAGCCAAGGATTGCGACAAACTCATAACCTCGCCGACCTCTCCGCAATTTTGCTAAAATGGAGGGGCTGATCATGCAACATAGCGGGAAAAACTCACTCTTAAGGGTAATGGTAGGTAAGTTCTGGTTACCTGGCCTCGACGGCGATGGCGGAGCCGACGGAAGACCAGAGGGAGCGGTTGAAGGCGGCTGCCATGAGGATGACCTGGGAGAAGCTGGTGGCAGAGGGGATGGAGCCATTGAAGGAGACGCCGGGGCCGTTGGTGGCGATCCCATGGAGGGACTCGGACCACCACTCGTAGGCGGGGATGCCGAGCCGGGGAACGGCGGAGGCGTTGTCGCTGAGGAGGGAGATCTTTTCGTGGAGGCGCAGCAGATGGACGAGAGAGCGGGCCCGGGAGGTGATGGGAAGGGAAGTGTTGCAGAAGGGGAAGGAGGAGTAGCGGGGCCCGGAGCAAGGGAACTTCGGGGAAGATGCGGCAATGGAAATGGAGGGCTCGAAGGTAGAAATGAAGATGATGTTGAAGAAGAAGATGGTGAGATGAGTTGACTCGGTGGACATCTTCTTCTTCTTCTTTGTGTGAAGGGAGGGAGCTGAGAGGAATTTTCAGTTTTGTTGTGCAAAATGTGGAAATTATCAATCATTTCAAATTGATTGCAAGTTTTTAATATATATACACACATATATATTGGAGTCACTTGTTATCGGATTTAATCGGTTATTTGTTATATATATAATAATCATATAAAATTCTTTTTCTCGATAAAAGATATATGAATGTGAATATCAATACATACATATTTCGCAAAGGATTACTAATACGGGTCGTGATTTCATGGCTCTAAAAGGATCTAGTTTTTTTTCTTTTCCTAGATTAAAAGAAATCTAGTTAGAAGTTAAGGCTTTGTTTAAGATTTCAACTATAAATAATTATATTTATTTTAAATTATAATGATTATATTGTTTAATTATAAAAAAATAATGAATAGTTAAAAGAAAATAATGATTATATTATTGAATTGTGAAAAAGTAATGAATAGATAAGAGAATTTAGTATTAAAAATTAAATTGAATTATTAAAAAAATTGAAAAAATAAAGTAATAATTATATTATTGAATTAAAGATAAATAAAGTTAAGTGAAGTAGAATTAAAAAAAAAATTCTCAACCAAACATAACCTATGTTATGGAGATCAAGAAATTTTTCTATTTAAGATTGGGGGTAGATTTGGACATAGACGGCTTTGGACATTTGGGCAGTTTGTTGCTTCTTGTCTTGGATGAAGAAACAAATTTGGACTTATATTTTGTTAATATAAATATACAATAAACATTTATTTTACCCGCGAATAATAATTATGGAATTAAACATTTTCAGAAAATTACAAAAAGCTACCCAATATTTTTCTGAAATGCAAGAAAGACACTTCCCAATCACTCCAACCAGCCAAACCAACCACCATGGCGCTTGGCGAGGTCATTTGGATGGGGCAATTAATTTCGCCGGGACTTCACCATGTTCGGGATGGTCGGGGCGGGCGGGACCTCCCAACCCCATCATTTAACAAATCTCCGCAATGTCATTGTGTGCTCTTTGCCTTTGTTTCCATCTTCGTCTCTAATGGACAGCACAAAAGACCTCAAACGAGCCTATGCCTACACCAGATGGCACGATACATGCCCACATTGATCCAACGCGTGAACACATGGTTCGTGTCCTTTACCATAGAGCTTCCCCTTCAGGCACTCATACTTTTATCAATTAATGAGTTAATAACCGAAGATCATGTCGTAGACCTTTGTTCCGGGACCTATGCAGCGCTCGTTCTAGTTTTCCCCTAGGCAAAAACCGAAATTTGCCCCCAAGTTAACCCATTGTATTAACCATTACGAGAAAGGAGCTAGTCCAGTGAACATCCCGAAACAGAGCTTCTTAGCAAAACGCTATATCGCTTCAACTCACCTCAGAGGCTTTCGAGTTGATCATAAGTCACATGCATATGGCGAACCAATCTAGTGTTTTATGGATTATATATAAGCTGTCACTTGTCGTGCCATATCAGCCATGAATTTTCTTAACATGTATACCGGCAAGTCCATTTAAATTAACTTTTTCTCGAATGAAACATAGGAAAAAAACCTCGGCCCATTAGGTTTTGCAATCAAGATTTTAATTCTAACTTTAACTTTACTCACTACAGAACAAAAACCAACAACACAATTATTACTTTTCCATTTTTCTTCAATTTTTTTTAACAATTCAATTCAATTTTTAATACTAAATTATCCCGACAATCCATTACTTTTTTCACAATTCAACAACACAATCATTACTTTCTCTCAACTATTCGTTACTTTTTCACATTTTTCTCATAATTTAACAATATAATCATTACAACCCAATTAAAATCAAAACTCAACTATTAACTCTAAAATCAAACGCACCTAGCACGCTAAGAACTTACAGTTACAGACCTATTTGATCCTAGTAATTCCTTACAAATCACACTGCTAATCAAATCAATCGAACTTTTAGTTTTACATGTCATGATACAGTTGATAAGGTTATTGCAGAAGTGGCTTTCTGCATTTCGACAATCTTCTTCTCTTCTCGTGGAGGCTCAGAGGGGCATGGCAGCCCGACAAACTTTGGTACCTGATCCCCTGGCATTAGCACCGGCAAGCTCTCCCGGTGCCTGAACTTCGAACCCTGGAACCAAAGACATATTTAATTAGGCACGGCGATGACTATATTAATAACATTCATCTATAATCAGAGGCTAGCTCAAACGAAGAATTTGCTCGGCAGTCTATGTGAAAAATAATCACACAGTCCACCGGTTTGAACTTTTACACGGGTTTCGCTAGCTATTAGGAGAAGTTCTCTTCTCATGGCCGGAAGTAAATATACCTCTCCCATTGCTTCGGGTTTCAAGGGTGGTTGTTCGATGTCGGGTTCGGGGCTAGATTGGTGGTGTGATTGGAATCTATCCCGGTAGTAGCAACAGGCAACCGCAATGCTCGAGCTAAATATGATTACAAGGAGGACGGCTACGCCGATAGAGAAGCCCATGGATGTTCCCGGCAGGTGAACATCGGTTCTCGAAAGACCCGGATCCTCCATCATTTGAGCTATCCCTTGGCTCATTTGGGCCGTCCGTTCCTCTTTAGGATAGAAATGTAAGAAAGTAGTGAAAGCTAGCTAAGTTGGGAGATGAGCTAGAATTAGAAGAAGTGCAAAGGAAGAAGGGCTTTATATATTCACTGCTAATTTAAATATTGTAGGGAATATAAGGTTGTATACTCTTCGAGAATGAAAGGTGGTCGAGTGCTAATTTAAATAACGTGATCATATGCATTGGTTCAAGCCGTTCGGCACTTATTTATCATAAGTAGTATCTCAACTTTATTCCTTAATAGAAGTCAATCAGGCTCAAACTAAATTAGTTGGAACCAATTAGACTTCCAAATATCAGGGTAAACCGAAAAAAAGAGTAGTCAGGTGCTAGTCTTCGTTTCGTGATGGGCAAGGATTCCACGGCTGCTCTGGTTTTGCTCGTGAACAAAGAAAATTTGGATAATATATATTAAAGAATGGCTACCCTGAGGACCAAAGGCAAAGTTGAAAACGACCCGCTCGATATGGTACATAGATTTATAAAATTCATTACTTTGTTTCTTAAACTTTACGTTTTAGTACTTTCATAATTAAATACCAGCAGTCGATCATCAGAATCTTTCATACGCTATAGCTTTAATCGGGATACCATATAACCAACCCGAAGGAATTATGGGAACTTATCGTTAGAGGACATTCGATATTATTTAGTCAGAAGGGACACTGTGTTAGATATTATTTAATTTGACTCTTTACCTAATATATGGCTAAATATTCCTCTAGGATTTCTCTAGACGTTTTTGGGGGGATCAAGAATATATAGTTACATATTCAATATTAAACATACCTATCAGGGATATTACTAAGGCTATTTTTTAGAACTTGGCAAGAGGTTCGGGTTATAAAACGATCTAGCAACTGTACGAGAATATATCGGCTTTTAACTCTATCCTATCACAATTGGGATTATTGCAACCTCGTATAAATTCCTACGCATGATTAAGGTCCGTGATTTATCTAGATCGCAAAGTTGAATCCAGCATGGACCTTTTGCCAGTGGCATATTTTTTTTTGGCTCAGGGCAATTCATGCATATACGTATATCTATGTGTAAGTATGAGTGCCTACATATTTGAATTTGACCCGAATCATATATATGTCCAACCAAAGACCGTATAGGAGCCTTGCCCGCTGCCTGATTACCCGGGAAACTATGAAGCCACCCGATGACTGATGCGATGCGGCATTGATAGCTTCGTCGGGCATATCGAAGATGGCCTCATGGCACAAATCGTCAATGTGATCAACAATTAGAATTATGGTGAATTTCAGCCCGAAGATCGGGTTCTTAGCCAATCTTGAACAATGAATACAAGAGGATGCGCTCGCTACTGTCGAATGTGCAGCCACCTTGCGTATTTGGACTAATTAGGTGACATGTTTGGAGAAGAAGGCATGGCACCAACATCCTCAGTGGACACAGGTTACTAGTATTGCCTAAAATCTTAAAAGAATGCCATAAGCTTTTAAATGGTTGATGATTCACGACAACAAATGTACTGACAATCAAACCGGAGCTACGAGAAATTTTTTGGTTGTTATAGACATACCTCGTGCGTGGCTTTGGGTTTGAGGTCGAGCTCGGAGGCGTTAAGGGCAGATAGGCAGAGCAGACGGAGGTTTTTCCCAAAGTAGCAACAGTTGATGGACGTGCTCAAGCCGATTATGAATAGGAGGAGGGAGACAATGCCAAGGATGAAGCCCGTGGACCACCGTGACTCGCCGGCATTGCGCGGCATAGGAACCGGATCCCTCATCTCTATGTAGTTCATTGAGTTTTTCCTTCTGGTGTGACGAGAGTGAGGAGAGTCGAAAGACAGCCAGAACTGGCGACGTGAAGCCTAACCGGAAATTTAAATGGGAGGACTTGTGGTTGATAAATTAGTGAAGCAAGTCCCAATCAAGTCCTTGATTTTTGCCCATCTAATCAATTTCGTCCTCAACATTTTGTTGGGTCCAGTTTGATCGTTCGTTAATATGTCTGTCTCATTTCTTCCATTAGAATGAGATTTGATGTCATAGACCTGTCGAAAACCAAAAGCATAAACTTTCTATTCAGTTGAAATTAGCCCTAAAATTAGGTGCATTCAACACTACAAGCTCGATCAAGGGATACTTCCAGGGCCTCTCAGTTGAGCTCTTGCAGCATCCCCCGAGGCTTGTGTTGCCTTACCTGACTGATAGCTTTTCTTCAAGAGGGATTACGAGGAACTAAATGAAAGACTCGTGCATACGCATGGACTAGAATCGTCGGATAATATTAAAAAAAAACTAACGACCACTATTAGAATGGATATATAGGTAAGAAAATTTCGTTCATGACTAAAATTTGTAATAAGTTGTTTGTAAAAGTGAAAGAAGCCTTCTTTCTAATCGTATGATTTTGTAGAGTGATCCAATGAACGAACATTATTCATATCTCTATAATTGAGAGAACTAAGATACCCCAAACCTACGACGGAATTCTTCCCATAATCGTGAAAATTTTCTCCCACTTTAGAGTTAAAATTACAGTGAGATCCCGATAAGGAAGAATTTCACTCTAAGAAGCAAGTGGCTCCACCTTTTAAGAAGCATCTCATTTAAAATGTGAATAACCATTCTTTGGGAATTAATGTGACAAATTAGTAAATTGATTATAAATTCATCTTTTCATCACCCAATGACGGTCATTTCGGTTTTGAAAAGCGAGGTGGCATCACAATATTACACCACCTGCTACATTGATGTTGGCGTCAAACGAAGGTCTCGAGAGAAGAACCCTTCGTTTTATTTGGCACTTCTCGACGCGTCGTCCTGGTTTTTAATATTATATAGAGATATGTAGATTGGGATAAGTAGGAAAGGGTGGGGGATTGAATATCAGATTTGGGTATTAGCTGTTTCAAATCTTTCCAAACCCCTTATTTTTCCAATTCTAGCAATTTGGAGAAATTGAGAAAAATTGGACAAAAAAAAGTCCATAATACCACCCATTATTCCTATTATTTAGCTTATCCAAATAAAATGTGGGGTTTAGAGGGTTATCCTATTTCACTCCCCACCCCTCTCCTTCCAATCCTCCCGAACCCCACCCCACCCCTCCATCCTTTTCTATCCAAACAAAGCTTCCAAAAGGTGATGATGATCGTGGTGGGAAACGACTGCAATGGCGACAATCGCAACTCTAACTAAGCTTAAACTGAATTTTTCCTTATATTTTTCATCTTTAATTTTTGTTTAAAGAGTAGCGGCTAATTAACATTACTAAAATAGAAATATGTCTGCTGACAAACCAATTAGTTCCTATGGAAGACAAAATCGACTTATTCGTGAAAGGCTGGGGATTAAATTCACGTAATATTAAAGGTTGGGGATAAAATGGACTAAATAGCCGAAGGTCAAGGGCCAAATTAAGACTTAACACCTAAAATAATTTTCACATTCAGGTGGCAACGACCATTTTTTATTCTTTTGGATAAATGAAGGGAATTTTTTTTAGTGAAAAGGATATATTTTATCAACCAGCACACATAATATACATTAATTGATCACATGATACCGTTGATGCCTAACTCAATCACGACGTTAGAGTCTATCCCGGTCATGACACTTTCGTTTCGCTGTCCGGATGAAGGAATGTTCGGATAAATGAAGGGATGCTCGGATGAATGAAATATACCTCATATATATGTACTTAACCATATATAAATATGGTTAACCATACTTATGAATGAAATATAAACATATAAATATGAATGAAATATACCTCATAAATATGGTTAACCATATATGCTCGGATAAAGAGTTGACACGTATATAAATATCTCCATATCAATATCAATTATAGGAGTTGTTGAAAATACGCGGATTAGATGTGTCTGAAGGTTACGCGTGTCATGCCCGATTGACGTATGTGGGCCCAGACTCTTCAATAATGCTTGACAAGTTGACGCAATGCTTTAATTTAAGGAATTGGATATAATGTAATTGGAAGAGAAAGTGGAAACTGGAAAGTCAGAAAACATAGATGATGGAAATGTTGTTGTCGACCATTTATCAAACGGTCGTAGCCTTTCTTTTTATGTATTGAGACAGCTTCTTTTTTTTATTATAAATGTTATCCATAGATTTAATATAATAAAATAAAAATATTAATCTATATCTATATAATATATAAACTTGAATATAGTGTAATAAATAATGGTATAATTATAAATATATATTATATATAATTTAAGTTGAATAGAATTAAATTAATAAATGCATATTAAAAAATTATAAATATTTTAATTTATATACATAAATATATTTAAATGTATTATTATAATTTTTATGTATTCCCAAAACTCATGCTAAATATTATAATATAATATTATCATCAAAACTTATGTTTACGAATTTCTTACCTAATTAGAAAAATGAAAATTTTGAAAAAAGTTACATTACTACTTTCATTACTCAATATAGTAGTAATTTATGAATCAATCATAATTTCTTAAAATATTTGGATATAATTATTAGATATTATATACTATAGACAAAAGAATATTGTTTATAAAATTTTGAAGATTTAACTAAAAATAGTAAAGTTTGAATTAGATAAACTCAATTATATTTATAGTAAAAGTCCCGTGCGACCTACGGGCAAAAAGACATAGTAGCTAATAAAGGAGCACGAGTAACCTCACCTCAAGTATCGAATATAGAATATCTTAGTTGCTAGGCGATAGCGCGTGTAATAATGTTAGATACTCCCTGTTTTTAATGAAACGACTCATTTTGATAAATAACTTGACGGACCATTTTAATGCAAGCGACCAACTATATAAAATAGGGCACCCCTCAACTGTGCTTTCAAGTCTGCCATACCGAGCCTATGTCCAATCATATTAGAGTGCTACATCTGGAGCAAATCATGAGATCCTAGATCGAGTTGCGAGTCGTCGGAAGGATTTGGGTCTGATGATTGCACGAGTTATAAATTGGCCGCAAAGAGTACATATGTGTGGACAGGGGTGTGGTTGTAGCTTTTCAAAGCAAATGTACACCAGTAGCTAGTGTTGTGTTTGGTTTTGGAGTTGGATTTTGATTTTAATTGGTTGATTTTGATTTTAATTAGTTTGTAATGACTATGTTATTAAATTATGAGAAAAAGTGTGAAAAATAATGAATAATTGGGAAAAAGTAATGATTGTATTGTTAAATTTTAGAAAAAGTAATAAATAGTTGAGAGAAAGTAATGATTAGTTAAAAGAAAATAATAATTATGTTGTTGAATTAAAAATAAGTTGAATGGAGTTAAAATTAAAGTTCAAATTTATTTCACAAACCAAACAAGCTACAAGAATCTGGCTAGCTAGCCAAACCTGCATGCCGATTATTGCCCCTCCGACCTTATATTCACATTACATTTGAGAAAATGCATCTAGACCATGCAATGGACATAACTCCGAGAGTATGGATGCAATTCCCAATGAGCTATAAATTTCATGACAAGATGATTTTATTGATTATTTTCCACCATATCACTGTGAACATGATTTATATTAAATTTTCTCTATCGCTGTGATATTCGAGTAATCAAAATTGGATAATGTATGCCATGGCATTAATATCTTATTCCATTAGAGCATGACTTGATCTAATCATATTGGAATTATTATTCATGTATGGACAGTATCAGTCAGTTTCATGATGAGTGTGGCTTCCTGGCTACGGCAGCAGCAGCGTTTCCTTCGTACATGCGAATAAAGAGAAGCAACTAAACTTTGATGTGAAAGAAGGCAAGTCCCTTTCCCTTAATTTTCACTCGGTGCACGGGATAGTGCTTACCTCTTATTTCGCTTTATTTATTAACTCTATTATCCTCTATTATAATAATATTATTATTAAAAAAAACACGGTACCAATGTAGTATAGTTCGAGTGGTTCGACACTTGTTTCCCTTAAGTATGATCTCGAGTTTAAATCTTGTAAATAGAGATAATCCACACTATGACTGGGAGAGCTTTACCCATTCGTGGGTCAACCCGGCTTGAATTGAATTAGTGGGGATCCAACGAGCTTCCGGATACCATGATACATACCAAAATATATATATATAGCTAAGTCATACTAGTTCATGGCTGGGCTTGGTCAACGATTCCAAGCCTGCACTTGTGGGCCCGGGCTAGCTCCGATGCAGACAGTAGAATTGGCCGGGCTGGCCCGGGCACAGGCCTGACAAAGCCACCACAAACAACCTTTCTATAAAAGCACGAAAAAGAAAAAAAAAAATCGATCCATTTCATGATATTTCCATGAACGTGGCAGTGGCTGTATGAGATTTTGCTAAGAGTGGGAGAAATGGATTGAAGTTACATAAGTATGGGCCCAGCCCAGTTGATCCAGAAACATATGGGCCTAGCCCATTTGATGGCTAACTGGAATGGACACCAACCAGACTGAGGCCCAATTGCATCCCCACTGTAATTTTTCCTTGTGAAGCCTGAAATTTTCTCGCATAATTACCAATTTTTTTGGGGGGCAAATTGCGTTGAAAGGCACGTGGTTTGCTGTTTTTTCCCAAATCTATCACATGCTGTAAAAAAAATTTCATAAAAACATGCTGTTTAGTTTTCGTTTCGAATTTAACACTGGGCGCTCTCTATATTAGTTTTTCAAACAAGAACCCTATATTCTTCCCTTGTTTTCAAATATGCCCATCCTCTCCACCCTCTCCCACAAGGGTATAGGGACATTTTTGAAATATTAAAAATTGAAGAAACTTGTCATACTTTTATATATATTATATATATATATATATATATATATATGTATGTATTAGATTTGCATCCACGCAATATGTGAAGTAACAAAAAAAATATATGATTTGAAACTCGCTCCTATAATTTTACCATCGTATACCTTTATAATTATACATAAATAGGCTATTGCAAAATTAAATAATTGTGATGAAAGTTAATAAAAAGATATCTTGAAGGAAAAGAAAAATAACTTAGGTAGAGGGTGAGAGGAGGTACGGAGAAAAGTAAAACAAAAACCGGGTGGGAGATGGCCATCTTCATTGAGAAAAGGAGAGATGCAAATTTAAAATTTTAATAATTTTGCAATTTTATCTTTATATTTATTACTTAGTTTTACTTTTTTTCAATAGAGTAAACGACAATGAGGAAAATTTTGTAAGATAAGCTAACTATCAAAGGACATCGAGAATTTTCTTAATATAATAGTATAGATAGAGCTAAGAATAGAGGTAAAATTACTTGCAAGCAGCTCATATATAGTGCAAATATGTATATAATATATAGATTTAATAAGACGGATACGAGGTGTGCATGGTCAAATGGTCTTGAAATCTCCGGTTTACATGAATGAATATTCTTCACCTTTTTAAGTTTTTAAATTATATAGTAAGTTTTACTAAAAAATTGATTTATTTTATTAATTTTTACAAGATGATTATGATAAAAATTTGAATTAAACAGAATATTTTTCTAATTTTCTAATAAGACACCGTTAGTTATGTAATTTTTTTAATTGAAAGAATATTTTTTTATAGGTATATATCCACATAACAGAACATATATGAAACTTTTTTAGAAGATTCTATTATATATAAAACAAAATATTTTTTAAGACAAGAAATTAAATATCTAATCACATAAATATTAATAATTAAAGGGATATTTACCTAAAATGGCCCATGGTTTGCCTGTTTTGTCAAATCTATCCTATGTTTTTTTTTGTCAAATCTATCTCATGGTTTACTTTTTGCATCAAAACTATCCCGACGTTATCTTTTCCGTCAACATTTAATGGCCGTGCTGACGTAGCGCCTATGTGGCAAGTGTGGCCCACTATCTCTCTGCGTGCCACGTCAGCACGGCCGTTAGATGTTGACGGAAAAGATAACGTCGGGATAAATTTAATGCAAAAGGTAAACCATTGGATAAATTTGACAAAAAAATCATAGGATAGATTTGACAAAACGAACAAACCATAGGCCATTTTAGGTAAAAACATCATAATTAAATATATAATTACATTACATATTAATATATAATTATATATTCCTTCTGATAATATATGGTTGTATTGTATTGTATAACTTGAAAGTACAAACATGTGTGTTATTGTTATAGGGGAATAATATGAAGAGATGGATTGAACTGAAATCGTCATATACAATCTGGGCAGTGGCTCAGTTGTGAGGCTTTTCTTATTTCTTGAGGAGCTTGGCGATAGAATGGCCTTCGGAGGTATTGACCTGCTTGAAAATGCCGAAATGTGCCAGGAGAAGCCAGACATGGCTCAAAACCTCCCCTCCTGCGCTCAGCCTCTTTGAGTGTTCATAGCCTTCGCAGCTGTGGGCTGCATACAGAAGTGCCTCTACCCAAATATTGTTAATCAACTTCCACCTCGCGGTCTTCTCCAATTTTTTCAACTCCAACACGAGGAGAAAGGCATCAAACAACACTGACTTGCTCTTCCCACCTTTCATGGCGCTCGGCAGGATGGTCTGGTCGAACCCGCAACCTGTAGTCCACATCATGTCAGATCGGTTGTTCGTTTTGAGGATCATACCTACATCGAATGGCATTAACCTTGCACTAAAATTTTGTTCACTTTTTATTTGTTTCTTGAGATAGATGCAAATCCATTCTTTCATGTTATTCCCAAAGTTCTTATAGTTTATGCAGAAATGCTTCTCCACCGTCTCTCAAACCTTCTCGGGCTTAATGACACGTGCCCATGATTTACAACTATTTTGGTTCTTAAGCAACCAAGTAGTTGTATGATCTGATGATATCATTAATAAGGTCATGAAAATCTCTATCAGAATAGCCACACTAAGAAGTGAGAAAGTTATGCTGATAATGCTGATAAAGAAACGTAGCAAATGAACATGATGGATAGAAGTTGAAGGAAAAAACACACACTTTCATTAACTTGTCTGCAAAGTCATATACACACCACAGAAAACTGAAAACATGAAGGATAGTAAAAGTAACTGTCAATACAACTTAAAACCGCCAAATACAAACCGGGAACTAAACAACTGAAATAAAACACATAAAACTAGTATGTCTTCTGCATAATCCTTGACTGTCTTCCAGCAAAACAACTCAAAGTTTGATGTCTGCCTTCTGCTGGACAACCTTCAACTTTGATCCATCTCCAACATTCTCCTTCTTGGATCAAAAGCTGCCACAACCTTCAAAGTTGTAGTCTTTTATGTTATCCAAATGCGAAGACTATATCGTAGGCACGTTCTTGTCAAAGTACTGTTCTTGTATAATTATTTTCTTGATATAATAGTATAGATAGAGGTAAGGATAGAGGTAAAATGACTTGCAAACAGCTCATATATAGTGCAAATATGTGTGTATACATATATATATAGAATTAATAAAACGGATACGAGGTATGCCTAACCAAATAGTCTTGGAATCTCCAGGTTATATGAATGAATTTTTTCACCTTTTTAAGGTTTTAAATTTGTACAATAAGTTTCACTAAAAAATGATTTATTTTAATAATTTTTTAAAAGATAATGATGATAAAAATCAGAATTAAACAAAATATTGTTCTAATTTTCTAATAAGACATTGTTAGTTAGGTAATTTTTTAAATTGAATGAATATTTTTATATAGGATATATATCCACATAACATAACATATATGAAACTTTTTTTGGAAGATTTTATTATACATAAAACAAATATTTTTTAAGATAAGAAATTAACTATCTACTCACATAAATATTAATAATTAAATATATAATTATATATTTCTTTTGATAATATATGGTTGTATCATATTGTATAACTTGAAAGTACAAACATGTGTATTATTGCTATTGGGGAATAATATGAAGAGATGGATAGGAATGAAATCATCATATACAAGCTGGGTTGTGGATTAGTTGTGAGGCTTTTCTTATTTCTTGAGGAGCTTGGCAATGGCATGGCCTTCGGAGGTATTGAGCTGCTTGGAAATGCCAAAATGTGCCAGGAGAAGCCAGACATGGCTCAAAAGCTCCCCTCCTTCGCTCAGCCTCTTTGAGTGTTCATAGGCTTCGCAGCTGTAGGCTGCATACAGAAGTGCCTCTGCCCAAACCTTGTTAATTAACTTCCACCTTGCGGTCTTCTCCAATTCTTTCAACTCCGACACGAGGAGACAGGCATCAAACAGCACTGACTGGCTCTTCCCACCTTTGATCGCGCTCGGCGGGATTGTGGTCTCCACTCCCAACAACCAGTTAGCAGCCTGGCAGACATCATTTGACGTTGGGGATTTATGTGACCGCTTGCACACAGGGCACTCCAGGACCCTGCTCCTCCACTTCATTCCTAATTGATTGGCAATCTGATGAGCCCAATTTGGATCCTTCTGTCCCATTTTCGACCTTTGCTCCTCGAAGTATTGCTCAGCCTCAAGTGAGGTATCAGCATATCGAAGCAAGCCTATCCCAGCAGGCAACATGGAAGGGTACATGACGAGGAGATAAAGCAAGTACCTAGAGACCTTCTTGCTCATCTTGTAGTTTGTCACAAGGTTGACCTGATGCTTGTCCTTTTTAGCTCGGTCAGAGAAGTAGAAGACCTCGGTTGCAATGTGCCAGATGAGGATGGTCTGGTCGAACCCATCGCCTGTAGTCCACATCATCTCATGTCGGCTGCTCTTTTTGAGGATCATACCTACATCGAATGGCACTGGCATTGCACTAATATTTTGATCGTGTGTTATTTTATTCTTGAGATAGGTGCAAATCCATTCTTTCATGTTATTCCCAAAGATCTTATAGTTTATGCAGAAATGCTTCTCCACCGTCTCTCCAACTTTCTTGAGCTTAATGACACGGAACAATGATTTTCTCCTGCGAGAGAAGTCCAGAAGGCTAAACTGTGCCACTTTTCCTGACCACCTGGGCTGTCTACACAGCGGAATGCGAAAGAAACGAATAGCCCGACCTTTACAACTATTTTGGTTCTTAAGCAACCAAGTAGTTGTATCATCTGATGAAATCATTAACAAGGTCATGAAAATCTCTGATAGAATAGCCACTCCAAGAAGTGAGAAAGTTATGCAGATGTCGACTCTGATGTACTTCTTCCACTCCGCCACGGAGAAGAAGACAAGTACAGCACAGGTCAAAGATAGAGTAACAACTCGACGAACAATGCCCCAAATGTTGTAGAGAATTTTCGCCTTTGTGTAAAGTCGACCATACATGAAACTGAGCTCAATGGCGACGAGCTCGAAAGCATCCTCAGAGTACATTTCCATGAACAAGGATTTGCAGTTGCCAAGAACTTGTATGTTCAGGATTAAATCGACAAAGAGGAGCTCGAAAATCTGGAACAAGTTGTATGCTAGGAGTGGCAGGCTCTCTGGATCTCTCTTGACAGCGAGATCTTCCTGCCGGATAATCTCGACAACCCGATCAACCGTCACGTGGTACCCCTCATCTTTCTTCAGGCTATATTTCTCCACTATCCTGGGGTATATGGGACCCGATTCTAAGGGAGAGAGCATGGAGTCTCGTAGTCGATTCTTGCTTGCTAAGTACAGGGACAGGGTCCGCTCCCCGTAATTAGTGAATCCAACCGCTATCATGATTGCAGCCAGGACTGCGAGAGGGGAGCCTGTCAAGGCCAGGAAGTAGATGTAGCATGTCAGCCCGGTCTTCGCAACCAGGGTTGCAAAGTATCGGGGCCAAAGTTCGTTGTCTTCTAAAGAATAGGCAGTGATCGTATCGATTCCACCCAAGTGGAGCAGGAGGAACGGGGCCCAGAAGGCAGTGAGCTGGACGTCTGGGCTGATGTTCCCCGTCTTCTCCTTGATATCCAATAGGCGGTTTGAGAGAATGCCGAGGGCAAGGACCGCAGCCCAGTCAGCGGTTAAGTATGTCGCCCAGACTACTGCTTTGAGAAACCAGTGACCTAAGGACTTCCTTCGGCTGGCTTGGGTGACAAGAATTACTTGTAGGAATGCGCTGAAAAGTACGATTAACCGTAGCTCCCAGTCTTTCCACCAATTCCTCATCTCCGGTGTAAACAGCTCCATCACTGGCCCAAAGTTATAACAAACTTTATCTAGTAAGGGCTTAAAATAGAAAGAGGCTTCATGGAAGTTTGGTCATTTCTAGCCAGATTTCCAACAAATCACCGTTTGACATTATTTAATAGTTGTTTAAGCTTTGGGATTAGGAGATTCGATTGAGAATAACTTACAAAAGATAATCAATCAAGACCGAACATCCTAGGTCATGAATTCAAGAAATTGTGACTTTAGTGTATCTAAGTTTAAAGGTTGATTATAAAGTTTACGAGATCATACCGGGAAGTAAAATTCATGCAGAAAACTGCTAAGAACTATTCAATTTTCGGGTTACTCATCGGTCCATGAATACGCTGTATAAACTAATTAGAAAGGTCCCTTCTGTTAGCAAATTCAGTAACTAACTAGTCAAAAGATTCATCCTTCTCCTTTTCAATACTTCACCTAAGAAAAGGAGGGGAGCTCGACCCACCGGGAAAACAGAGAAAAAGGCATAATATGTTATTTGCAGCAATGATAAGACGAGACTTACCTTTTGGTGATGCCGCAGCAGAGGGGCAAACGCTTAAGCTATCTATCTCTCTGGAGGTCGTCTGGAATAACCCTTATGGTTGCCGTTCGATGGAAATGAACTCGTTTGCTGTCAGTGCTTTTATAAAAGACAAAGTGAGCAGAGTAGGGAAGAAGGAGGAGGAGAATGAGTGAGACATGCCACTAGGAATCCATTCTGTACGGTAAACCGTGCGTTAAGTTACGAAGCCTAGAGCTCTATGCACACGTTGGAAAATTGCTTATCTCGATATCAGGCATCGACTGAGGATTTGGAATTTTTGGGAGGAGAGACCATTATCCTTGGAGGAGCAAATAGCATGTCCTAAACTAGTTATTAGGGGGCTGAAGATCAAACGTTTCCTCAAATTACTAACTATAAGTTTACTATGGAAGATCAAAAGTAGCAATCGGAATTGTATTTCCCTGCTTTTATCCGTTCAACCGTTCAGGACTGTCTCGCATCTGAGTCCTCGGGGCCCCCCCTTTAATTTTTTCCAAGTACATCAAATTCCGGCGTTTGTAGGTCATCTCTAACGGCTAAATAACACATAGTGCTGTTCTTCTGTTTTATGATCTTAATTATTAGGCTTTTAAATTAGTCAATAAGTGATTATCCAGGATCACATATTCACTACGTAGTCGATAAGGAATCAAGCGAATCAACCGATTGAAATTAATAAAAATATCCGTGGGAAATGATCTATACCTTAGTTCATAACGAAAGGAAGCCTTAAAATTGGAAATGTGGAACTTGGGACCCAAGTGATGCTCAGATGCTGGAAGTGCTTCTCCAAAGCTCAATCACTCCACACATTTATTCCAGTACAGGAAAGCATTGCTTCTCTGGCAATTAAGATATATCCCTTCAGTCACCAGGACGGTCCGTTCAACTCATAAAGGGGCACGGGTAAGTCCCGCCGATGAGAACAACCTGACAACTTCTTGGTTTCGAGTGAAGATATAGCTATGTATACGATTTCTTTCAATTATATTTTTGAGGATGATGAGGTAGCCATGAATCATTATGTCTTGACTTCTCCCATTACTAATTGAATTTGAATTGAAAGTTCGCTGTCAAATATCAGTATTTCTCTTTAGCGTATTGCTTTCTGTCGTTCTTCTTCAGTATAATTTTGATTGGCAAATCACACGTATAAAAAGCATGGCCTAAAGACAAAATATAACCAGAAAAATTAAAGAAGACAAGAAAATTGAAAGTTTTGCCTAGTTTAAGAAAAATAAAAAGCCAAAAAAAGGAAAGAAGATTTTCATCAAAGACTCCACATTCCAACAAACATGCAACAGCACAATATTCTCACACTCGCTTCACAAAGTTGAATGCTTCCTTCTATATGCAACTTCATGTTATAGGTGCATTGATCAGTCTAATTCCCGGTTAGCTTAGTAGGTTTCGATTGAAACCGAATGTTCCAAGTCTCCCAAAATCAGGACGTGTTCACCGATCAGCAAAACCCTCTTCCCGCTCTCGTCTGTGACACTTAGATGGTTACAAGGATCTACTAGTATGCTCGTCTCAGTATGCTGGAATGGAACAGTATGCACACGGTCAAACCCGATCAACTGCTTCTTAGGGAAACCGCCGGTCGATCTCGGTGCCCGGGAGAACAGCATCACAACGTGGGCACCGCCCGCATCACCAGCGTTCATCACGGAGATCTGCACTGGGAATCTCAGTGACTCGCAGTATTCAACCTCATCTGTGTATACATAGTTAATGCCTTGGGTCTCCTCAAGGACCCGGCTCCGGTTGGACAGACCTTTGAAGGACCGTAGTAAGCTCAGCTTCTTTGGGGCAGAGAGGAACTTGTAAGTGAAGCTCGTGTAGCTAAGCCCATGCCCAAACCCATAGATCCGGTCCCCATTGTAGAACCTATACGTTCTTCCAGGATAGCCTCGAGAGAGATCAGCCCGCATGTTCATGTCGCTCATCGGCACACGGGTGAATGACTCGGGATACCAAGTCATGGGAAGTCTTCCGCCTGGAAGGACAACAGATTCCTCAATTTTCGCTCCCATTCTGGAAGAAATATATAGACTTACATACAAGTAATAACCTTCTTTTGATTCGTCCTAGGAGATTCATGACAAGGCAGATAAATGAAATAATTCAGATCCTTCAGCGGAACTAACCTGGATTAAAATCACCAAACAGAACTTCTGCAAAGGCTTTCCCACCAGCTTCCCCAGGATATCCAATCCACAAAATGCTCGAGATCCATGGGTTGTTCTCCGCAAATGTCACATCCAGGGGTCCTCCGCCAGTAAGAACAAGGATGATTCGTTTTTTGCTTACAGAAGCGACCGAAGATACAAGATCCATCTGTTTCCCTGGTAAGAGGAGACTGACCCGATCATGATCTTCCCTTTCTTGGGTCATATCTAGGCCTGCCACTACAATGACGACCTCAGCTTCTTTTGCAGCAAGAACCGCTTCACTGAACCTATCTTTGGAATCACAGGGCACGTCATTGCAACCTGCAAAGAAAGTCGTGTTCTGTACGCACCCTCTCAGTTCCTCAAAAAGGCTTCTTGGATTGCAGGGAATTCCTGTGAAACCAAGGAGACTTTGACGTAAATCTCTAATACAATGCTTTAAGACCAATTACGAAGATAATTTGGATGTGAGGAATAAAAAAGGCTGTGAGGAATGCCATCCAACTGAATCTTGCTTCTGTTTTCTGTCTAACTATAAAATGAAGCACAAAACTCGAAAATCTTTCCTTACAGAAGCTATATGCCATTAAAGCATCATATCAAGCGAAAGAAAAAATTTTGGGAAGCTTACCTGTGTAACCACCTCCAATGTGATCTCTGTCATCTGCCATCGGGCCAATAACAGCTAACGACTTGACATTATTCTTATTCAAAGGCAGGAATTTATCCTTGTTCTTGAGAAGTACAATTCCCTGCTTCGCAGCTTCAAGTGCGAGGGCCCTGTGTTCTTCAGTGCAAACATTTTGTGGTCCCAGTTTCCCAAACTTCCCTTTCCTTGGATCCCCATCAAACAAGCCGAGACGGAGTTGAACTGAGAAGAGATTGTAGAGGGCTCTGTCTATGTCTTTTTCGCTCACCTTCCCTTGTTTAAGCGCAGATCTAGTGTGCCGAAGCAAATAAGTTCCACAGTTAATGTCCGTTCCTGTAAAAGCACGACCGCAAATCAACAGCAAATCGTTACATTTGTGTTTTCACAAGAAGATGAGGGCTTGCCCATCCAAAAAAGAAAGTACAGAAATTTGTGGAAGGCAATCTTCATAGCATCTTGCTTTTCTGATGATTCCAGAAGAGTAGGAAAAAAAAACCAAAAGGTCAGGGATTGTTGGTTCCGGGATACGGAAAATATGGGTTGGACAAATTTTCTACTTTACTCTGTCCTTTTTATGAATCAAGGAAACAAAGGAGAATGTCTTGGAGTGTACTTTTATTCCAGTGAGACCATGAGATGCCCTCAGCAAATTGGCTGAACCTAATCCCCGTTTTGGTGGCTGCTTGGCCCAGCCACTTTGGAGTGCATTTTGTTATAGGTTTTTTAGATAATCAAGCGATTACTGAATTCAAACTAAAATGAGATTCAAAAAAACTGAAAAAAAAAAAGGACCTGCTTTAAGGACATCAGCAACAGCATCTTCAGGCGTCTTCGAGTATTTTTGGTACTCGTAGACCGTGGCAACTGCATCACAGTCAGAGGTGATGTATCTGACCACATAATAACACAGAACAGGATTTAGTATTTACAGTCAACACTCGCGATTAAGATTATTGTGATTGAACCAGATTTTTCAATTCAATGATAGAATATAGAAATATCTTACCCTTCAAACCCCCACTCTGATCTCACTTTCTCGAGCATATCCTGCCGAGCACATGCAGGCACCCCATTGACCCGATTATATGAGCACATCAAGCAGCTCGCTTTCCCTTCCTGTATGCAACTCTGGAAGGGAGGTTGATATGTGTCGACCAAGTCCTGCTCCGTTACCTACTAAACTAAAACCGTATCAGTGAATCTGCAGATAGCCCGTCGTCAATGTCAAGCAACATCACTTCCCAAAAGCTTAAGATGCAAAAAGGTCCAACAACATTGTATTGCATACCAAGAACATTCCCCTAACATAGAGAAAATAACTTCTACTAGGGAACAGGAAAGGACAAAACAAATAAACGGGAATCGGAAGCTGTCAATGATCAAAACCAGAATATGTGCACGCATAATAGATTAACTAACCAATTTATGCTATCGGAAGATGCTCCAACAAGGTACATAAACCATTCCTTTTAACTCAGGAATATTCTTAACTAGAAGAGAGTGATAGAAATATGAAAAAATTGAGCCTTCTTTACCACAGCATCGAAGCTGTATCGGCTAAACTTTTGCCACTTCTCCAAGTCATAAGCCGTGAAATGCTTGCAGCAAGCAGATACCATCAACTCCTCACCATTCCGTCCCTGGAACCCCGTAACATACTCGATCGCGAAGGCAGAGGCCAGCATCGGGTCTTCCCCTGGCGTCTCCTGGCCCCTCCCCCATCTCGGGTCTCGGAATATGTTAATGTTCGGTGCCCAAAATGTTAGCCCTGCTTGCCCATGATTGTACATTGCCCTGTTGATGTCATACAAAAGCGGCCATATGAATGGTAGACACTCGATACACTGGAAAAAATGGAAGCTTCCGTGTCAATTGAATTGATCAGCCAAGGATTGCGACAAACTCATAACCTCGCCGACTTCTCCGCAATTTTGCTAAAATGGAGGGGCTGATCATGCAACTTAGCGGGAAAAACTCACTCTTAAGGGTAATGGTAGGTAAGTTCTGGTTACCTGGCCTCGATGGCGATGGCGGAGCCGACGGAAGACCAGAGGGAGCGGTTGAAGGCGGCTGCCATGAGGATGACCTGGGGGAAGCTGGTGGCGGAGGGGATGGAGCCATTGAAGGAGACGCCGGGGCCGTTGGTGGCGATCCCATGGAGGGACTCGGACCACCACTCGTAGGCGGGGATGCCGAGCCGGGGAACGGCGGAGGCGTTGTCGCTGAGGAGGGAGATCTTTTCGTGGAGGCGCAGCAGATGGACGAGAGAGCGGGCCCGGGAGGTGATGGGAAGGGAGGTGTTGCAGAAGGGGAAGGAGGAGTAGCGGGGCCCGGAGCAAGGGAACTTCGGGGAAGATGCGGCAATGGAAATGGAGGGCTCGAAGGTAGAAATGAAGATGATGCTGAAGAAGAAGATGGTGAGATGAGTTGACTCGGTGGACATCTTCTTCTTCTTCTTCTTCTTTGTGTGAAGAAGGGAGGGAGCTGAGAGGAATTTTCAGTTTTGTTGTGCAAAATGTGGAAATTATCAATCAATTCAAATTGCGACTTTGCAAGTTTTTAATAATATATATATATATATATATTGATTGGAGATTCCATCACGACCGACTGAAGAAAAAAAAAAGATCACCATAGTTTTTTTCAGCTGTTAAATATTAATAGGTATGATCTAAACTATATACATTTCTATATTTTTGTAATACGAAAATTCTCTACCTATATTTTTCTTTTGACATTTTCGACAATAGATATTTAACGATACTCTCGGTCACGTTCAAGAACAAGTTGAAGTCAATTCGAATTTGAGAGTAAACTCAATCATTTAAATAAAGTATTAATTCAATTTATAATTTTCAATACATAACAAAAAAAAAATCAAAATCAAATTAAACATTGGAAAAGAAAATGCTAGCCTGTTTGGGATGATTCCCCTGAAGATCTCGAATCAACCATACCGGGGATCAAAACCAACAATTAAACATTAATACTAATATTGTATTTTACTAGAATTGATCAATTTTCTTCCCTGCGACCGATGGGTTTCCATCCTTCTATTTGTGCAGGGAATTTTCGTATTACAAAATATGGACACGCATACGGTTTAAATTTTATCTAATTAAATATAATAACTAAAATAAAAATAATCGCGGTAGTTATTTTTTCAACTAATCATGATAGCATCACCCTATATTTATGCAGTTTTTTTTCATTGATTCCTTCCATTCATTGAATCGGAAAAAAATAGTAAGACTATATGTGTTATCGGATATGATGGATTATTAATTGGAAAAAATATATTTTTGATTCTATAAGTTTTGCATTCAGTAATTTTTTATCATATAACATTTAAAACTACCAAATCAATCATATATATTTGCACTGTAAGACGATTTCGGTCCGATAAGTTTTGAAAAAGAAAGATATTTTTGGTGTTATAAATAATGAAATTGACCAAAATTGTCTTATAAAGCAAGCATATTGGACTAATTCAGCACTTTTAAAATTTTAATGATCAAAATTGATAATCATATAAAATTCTTTTTTCTCGATAAAAGATATATAAATGTGAATATAAATACATACATATTTCGCAAAGGAATACTAATACGGGTCGTGATTTAATGGCTCTGAAAGGGATCTAGTTTATTTTTCCTTTTCCTCGATTAAAAGGAATCTAGTTAAAAGTTAAGTTATGGAGATCGAGAAATTTTTCTATTTAAGATTGGGGGTAGATTTGGACATAGACGAATTCAATTCATAATTTTCAATACATAACAAAAAAAAGAATCCAATTAAACATTGGAAAAGAAAATGTGTATTTTCTAATACTAATACTAATATTGTATTTTACTAGAATTGATCAATTTTCTTCCCTGCGACCGATGGGTTTCCATCCTTCTATTTGTGCAGGGAATTTTTGTATTACAAAATATGGAGACGCGTACGGTTTAAATTTTATCTAATTAAATCTAACGACTAAAATAAAAATAATCGCGGCAGTTATTTTTTCAACTAATCGTGATAGCATCACCCTATATATATGCAGTTTTTTTTCGTTGATTCCTTCCATTCATTGAATCGGAAAAAAAAAATAGTAAGACTATATGTGTTATCGGATATGATGGATTATTAATTGGAAAAAATATATTTTTAATTCTATAAGTTTTGCATTCAATAATTTTTTATCATATAACATTTAAAACTACCGAATCAATCATATACATTTGCACTGTAAGACGATTTCGGTCCTATAAGTTTTGAAAAAAAAAGATATTTTTGTCTTATAAATCACGAAATTAACCAAAATTGTCCTATGAAGTAAGCATATTGGACTAATTCAGCACTTTTTAAACTTTGATGATCAAAATTGATCGAACGCTAAACTTAAATGTCCAAAAATATATTTTTGTCGTTATTCATTATATATATATATATATATATATTATTTTATT
The DNA here is from genome assembly GCF_007655135.1 of Punica granatum. NCBI lineage: Eukaryota > Viridiplantae > Streptophyta > Magnoliopsida > Myrtales > Lythraceae > Punica > Punica granatum. Next base: position 8,752,510 of record NC_045129.1, read on the forward strand.
TTTGCTGGGTATATTCATTATATAATAATTGATGTGTCAGTCACATGTTATGGGATCCCATCGGTTATTTGTTATATATATATATAATAATCATATAAAATTATTTTTTCTCGATAAAAGATATATAAATGTGAATATAAATACATACATATTTCGCAAAGGAATACTAATACGGGTCGTGATTTAATGGCTCTAAAAGGGATCTAGTTTATTTTTTCTTTTCCTCGATTAAAAGGAATCTAGTTAAAAGTTAAGTTATGGAGATCGAGAAATTTTTCTATTTAAGATTGGGCGTAGATTTGGACATAGACGGCTTTGGACAGCTGGCTAGTTTGTTGCTTCTTGTCTTGGATGAAGAAACAAATTTGGACTTATATTTTGTTAATATAAATATACAATAAACAATATTTTACCGGTGAATAATAATTATGGAATTAGACATTTTCAGAAAATTACAAACAGGTACCCGATATTTTCTGAAATGCGAGAGAGACACTTCCCAACCACTCCAATCAGCCAAACCAACCACCATGGCGCTTGGCAAGGTCATTTGGGTGAGGCAATTAATTTCGCCGGGACTTCA